>NW_008629181.1:35507-44128 GCF_000691845.1 Merops nubicus
AATTGTTGGATGAGTGTAAGATAGTCCTCAGAATTTGTTAGCTTGTCCCGTTTCTAACTGTTTTTTAGAAGCACTTTTATTTCAAAGAGATCTTTGAGATTCCTTCAAAAATAAGGGGTACAGTATGGAATCTTTCTGGCTGTTTCCACAATCAGCACTAATACAAGTTATTTTGGTTTCCTGCTACATCTTTGAGAGCTTAATTTGTTTTCTCATCTTCAGGTGGCCTGCAAATCACCTGGTAGTATTTGTGTTCCTACAGTTAATCTCGATGTTCCTTATGTGTTTAAAGAAAGACTTGTGAGCAGTTTTGAGTTCTTCTGATAGTTTTTCCTTTAATGTGTTTTTGATAGAGCTTGGGTTTAGTTTAATCAATTTTTTAAAAAAACTAAAAACACCAGTGTGTTCTCTTAAGTTACTCAGAGACCCTGCTTTCTGTGTGATTTCTTGCTTCAAAGCGGCTTTCTTACCCTTCTGGTTAGCCTTGCTGATTGTATCCTGCTATTAGGTTTGCTGATAGTGAGACTCTTCAGTGGTAAGATTTTTTTTTTTTTACCACACTCTGTTGCAATGCGAGGTAGTAAATTTTTGTGGGACCCTAACAAACAGACCGATGAAACATTTCTTGATAACACTTAGATTTCATCTCTGAATTCTGTCCTGGTTTGTCATCTCCCTGATGTATGTTTTCTGTTTTCCACCAGACAGATCAGTAGTATTCCACAGGCAAAGAAATTTCATCTTATGCTGTTCCATTAGTGTTTACCAAATGGCTGGGAAGGTATGTAGGAGATAGCAATTAATTTTCACAGCTGATTTAGAGTACAGATTCTCAGCCACGAAATCTGTTTCCTCTTGCAGTGTCTTAGATTTGAAGAGTTGCTACAACCAGTTCTCTGATGTGCTCTGTTCCTTATTTCCTGTTACTTCTATACAGAAGTATGAGAAGAAAATTACATGAGAAGAGATGTAACTGCAACACATAAAAGTACCCAGTGTTTACCTAAAACTAATTTGGCTGTCAGATGGTTACCCTAACATTCCTGTATAATTTTATAAATAGAAGAGAATGTAATTTTTTTTTTTTTTAAATTAGAGTGCTCAAAAGGATATATAACAAATTTCATATCCTTTCAAGTTATGATCATCTTTCTCTCTTCTTCCCTATCGAACTCCTTAAACCCCCAAAACTAGAATTAAAATTACCTCATGATGATCTCTCTTTTTTTCCCCCCTAGGCATGAAGTTATGAAGTTGCTAATCCAGTCTTTTATCTTGTATTCACAATTATAATGTCAAGATTGAATAATCTGCCTTTATCTCCAGGGTGACAGCTATATAGAAACTTCAAAAGGGGCAGTTTTGCCAGCATTTAGACTCATGTTAATTACTATATCTTGAAGTAAAGTGAAATAAAGCAGGATGAAGACTGATATTTCTCTTTGACAACCTTGTAAAAATATCAGTGAAAGAAGCAATACATTTTAACTACCTTAAGAATGCATTTAACTGAGATTAAGACTGTTCTGATCATGGTGCAGGTTAATCTCTACAGGATATATTACAGAAAGAAGAGTGTGGCAGGGATGGTTTAGAAACCTCATAATTGGAACTGCTTTTATTTTCCTATTGAAATTGATTGAAATGAGTAATGTTGGTTTACAGTGTGCTGAAAGGCTTGTATTGTTATGTCTTCAAACATAAATTGTTTTTCTTCTGTTTTCAAGAACTTTGTGTATTGCATTTATGCTGTGTGCACTCCTGTTTGCCTTACATGGCTTAATTAGTGTACAGCCAGATAGTATGTATTAATATGACCTGTAGCAGTGCTGAGTTATCAGCAGAGAATACTAGTATTGTATTAACTATACATTCCTGCAGGATTCAGGTTTGAAGTGAGTTCTGCATTGAGTGTATATTTGTCTATGTGCTACTTCTGCAGACTTAGGGCTGAGTGAGGCTGTATGGATCAGTGGAGTGATACTTGCCCCATAATTTATGAGTGCTGTATAGAGGAAGTCCTTATATCAAACCCACAGAACTTAGGGCAGTCTGTAGAAGCTGTGGATTCATTCTTTTCTTTTAAAGGGCTGTTACATTAGTTGTCTCTGAAAATCCAAGGAATATTGATGCAAATAAGCAAACAATTAATCCCTTGTTAATAACAAGTTGAAAGTAGTAAGTCATGTAAGTCATGTTGAAAGTTTTAAGTCATATAGTCTCATAACAGGCAGAATTAGTCTAAGTTTTTCAGAAAATATATAGCATTTTCTATTTTCTTTTTTCATCTACTTTAATACACAACTATTCATAGTATAAGTCAATGGAAAACTGAGTAATCTGATGTTAGTGATAAAACACTGTTTCATTGTTTTTAACTACTTGTGAAATTTAAACTTTATAAATTTAATATAATATCACCAGTGGCTCTGAGTGGTATTTAAATAACAATTGTTACACTAGACTACAGGCCATAGCTCCAGTATCCTTGCATTAGTAGTAGGCAATAGATGATGTTTCTAAGCAAGTAGATCTTAGTAGTAGTATAAAGAGCTTAAGCAAATGCAGAGGCTTTGGGTAAGGGGAAGATCCCCTCCCCTCCTTTGTCACCATAGTTCACATCTCAAAAACAGATTCTCTGTAGGAACTGTAATGCAACTAACTGTATAGATGAGAATTCTCATTACATGAGCCAGTCATTCCCGCTAACACATGATTTCAGCAGTGCTGCTCACCACAAGCATTTCCCTATTTGTTCTCTGTTTGACATCTTTGGAAACAACAACAACCAAAAAAAACCTATAAAAACTATAAAGAAAACTAGAACATCTAAGTGAGATAATACCACCTCCTGGCAATGCAAAATAAACAGATAAGTGTTCCTTTTGTAAGCATAACCTTATAATGGTCTCATCCATAAGAAAACTGCATTTATACCTAGTCCAGGCTTTCAATCTGAGTCTCCCTCCATATGTCAGGCTGGAATGCAAAGTGTGCGGCTTTCTTTGTAGGTATAACTTTCCTCATTCCATTTACTTATTTAAGAGTAAATCCAAATTGGAAGAGTATCCAAACTGGTAGTTCAGTAACTGGCTAATTGTGGCTAAATGAGGGGCTAAATTTAATTCAGACATTAAATTAATGAACATATTATAACTAATTTCTGAGAATAAGTCTGAGATAGTAAGTGAAGCACAAGAAAAAATCAAACAATATAAATGGAAGTAATTACCACAGTATGCATAAATAGTTGTAACTATGCTGCATTTTTGAGAAAAATCAGTTGCCTTTTTTTTCAGGTCATCTGAAACCAGAGGTTGGTAGCAGTACTTCACTGTCACTGTCCCATGCTTCCAGGTCCAGAGTGGCTCAGCTCAAGTTTTTAGGGATGTAACTGCTTGTTGTGTCCAATGTAAAATTATATCTGCTGTAAATATCCAGACACCTAGTAAATCCAAAGAAAAAGACTGTTTTTTTCTTCTCTTTTCTGTCCCTTCGTCTGTGGGAATTGATTCATAACTTTAATTAGCCCGCTTTCTTTCACAAAAAAACACTCCTTGAAAAAGCAAAAATGAAAAATATTTTAAAAGACTATTTTTTTCCCCCCTAGGTGTATTGTTTGGTTTCTAAATTTGTACTGCAGCGTTTTTAGAAATATTGTTGGCTCATTGAGAACTTCTAAATCCAAAATTAGTGACAGAGCCCGTGCCTGAACTACTCAAATAGTGGCTGGTGTATGCACTGTCAGGAAATATGCATTATTTCAAAACCAGTAGAATTTTCTTTTTAAGCTTCTGAAGAAAATGTCTGTGTAGTGAAGACTACCCATTTCAGACTCTAAATGCATCGTAAACAGTTGTCAGCGTATTTCTGCTCTTCTACTACCAACAACACTGTTGCAGGATTATTGTCTGTCTGTATTAAACAGTTCAGCAAAAATTGTCATACTGGCAAGTTCTAACCTGAATATTAAAATGCTGAAATGTCTGTCAATTAACACAAAATAATTCGATCAATTCAGCAATAATAGCTATATATTTATTTGGTCCATGGAAATCCAGATGCAGCGAAACATCTATGTGTAATCCTGTTGAAGCTGATATAGTTGAAGTTATATATATCCTTGAGTGCTTTTTTTGGATTAAGGCCTAAATATTTTTTCTTTTCAAAGAAAATGCTGTTCAGCTCCTGGCTCTTAAATACTTAAGCTCATAAAAATAAATTTTGTAACCTGAATATGTGAATAATGAGGAGTTTACTACTCCCAACTATTTGTGGAGCAGTCTTTCCAAACTATATTTGCCTAAGCAGGTATGAATTGGGTTAAGAAAAACATGATGATAGCTGAGAGAGTGAGGAGAAGTTGGCTCCATGAGACAGGTGCTGGTGGAAGAACAATCTGCATTACTTTACAGAAAGAGATGTACGGGTGTACTGTATGAACACAAGTTTTAGATAAACACAAGTTAATGTGTAGTGTAGTAGCTGTTACAAAGTAATTCCTTTTTTCTGATGCTTTGTTGCAGTTAAGAGTCAGCAATTCTTTCTTTTAAATGCTTACATTTCCTGAAAGAAAACTCTTGGGACTTGCTTAGGAATAGCTGTTCCAGAAATAGTGTACTGAAAATGTAAAAGAAATTACAGCCCAAATCCGTTTCCTCAAAGCAACACTCTGTGTGTGTGTGTGTGATGCTATCGGAGATGGGGGTAAGTGTCCTGCTCTGGAAAGGGGCTCCTAAAGAAGGTGAGTGCTGAGAAGTGTAGGTAGTTGCTGAGGACAAGTGCAGAAAAGTGTAGGACTATTGCTGAGTTCTGGTTATGTGGATTACAGAGATTAGAAAACAGACAAACCTGAATTTTTGAGTTCTTACAGATGTTAAGGACTTTTACAGGACTTTTTTCTCCTTTTCCTCCTAAACCTCTTTATGTACGTGATTTAGGAATCTAATGTGGATTCTAAAAAGAAAGTGCTTGGGAATGCTGGAAATGATGTATTTTTAGAGCTCTATATTCTGAAACCTTCTCATTGGTGCATACAAGAACCTCAGCTTAGATTGTTGTCACTCTAGATCACAGCACCTTGGAGGATGATAAAAGTATAAGGGCAGCACATAATTTATACAGTTGACTGTCTCCAAGGTGTATGTCACCTCAAGCATTTTGCATGTTATTAATTAGGAGTAGCTGCTTTGATGCATGCAAGACAACGCATGTAACGTTTGTTTCCTGTCCCCTCCATCTTATTTAAAACTGCCACTGTAGTTGAAACAAAAAAATACTTTCCACATATGTAACATTCTACTAAGCAATACTGTTGGTCTGCCAGATCTGTTCCTCTTCTTGTCCTTTTTTTCATCTTGGGCTGAAACACAAGCAGCCTTGTGATGAAGCTCTTTGTACAGTTGCTAATTTCCTCTTGGACTGACACATTAAACAGCACCGTGCTCCAAGGGCAAGGATTTTGTCATATGTAATATTGTCTTTGAGTAGCATCCCTGAAAATTGACAGATGTATAAGTAAGAACATGATAATTTTCTGATAAATTTAGGATGATATGTAATGCTAAGCTCTTATCATTGAGGAACTGCTAATGTGACTAACTCCACATCTTAAGAGCATGTTGCTGCAGTGCTGGAATCAAAACTAATGGCTATACTCAGCTTGGACTTGGAGGCACAGTGCTGTCAGGATGTTGCTCCTGTATTCAGGATTCAAATAGCCAAGCGCATCCTAGAGAGCTGGCACTCCTGGATCTGTGGCAGCTGTTGCAATGCATAATTAATGCAGCCCTGGGATACAGGGCACTCTATATCAGTGCATGCAAGAAGCCTGCGAAATAGCCAGTGTTTTCAATAGTCAGGTATTTATTATTAACTTCATAATGGCATCTATTTTTCTGCAAAATTGTGTAAAGAGGGAAAGGATTCACAAATAAGTTGTAATTGTAAGATTCCAGTGGAAATTTATGTAGTTTTCATTATCTAAAAACAGCAAGGAAAACATGAATTAATGTTTGCTTCAGTAGTTTTGGGCAATGTACAGCATAAACTGCAAAATGAGTAGGCAGAAACTTCTGGTTGGCTATTTAAGATCTAAGTAGGTCCAAAAAGATAGAGGAAGAAAATACCCTCTCAGTGTTTCAGTTCTGTGATGAGAGGGATGTTTTTGAAGCAAGCTGGCAGGTGAAGAATGTTTCTGAAGGAAACACTTTTGTCAACAAGGGACATAATATTTATATCAAGAACCACTTTCCTGGCAGGTTGCAGAAGACAAAAACGGCTGTTTAATACAGATTCCTTTTCTACATGCTGGGAGCCTTTGCAATGTAATAGGAAGAGGGTCTCATCTGAGAACTGTGACTTTGGTTTCCAGAAACAGACCATGTTCCTGGAGCACGCACTTAGTGTTCAGTTATATCCTAACCCATGTGTGTTTCATTAGCTGAAGATAAGGTACCATAATAAGAAATTATCCACAGGAAATTTTTTAACAGAATTTACATAAAAGGAGAGGAGCTGCTCTAAATAAATGTGCTGTGTGTTTGGAATTCTTCAACTGTATTGTGTAGCAGTAGTAGAGAATCTCTGGGCAGGGTAGTAATTATGCTGTGTGTATGTCTTTCTGGCTTGCATTTTTGTTGAAGTAGCTAGGAAAAATATAAATCATAGCTGTGGGAAAGAGCCAAATGGAAGAATCTGTTTTCTCTGACCTTAAACTTTATTCCTGAAGTGCATGTGCTTTTACAAGACTATCCCTTGTTTCATATGAATTATGTAAACGACTTGAATTATATTCCCAGTGCCCACAGTGGAAAACCTGCTTCATGTGTGAAATTTGACAGATGAAAAGTAGAAATTGATTTTGAAATTTAGAACCTACTCCTCCAGTTTTAGTACTTGGATTAAATCAGTGAAGTTTTATGAATTTCAAGTAGCTGAAAACATGTAGTAGCACATCTAAATAGATAAAGATATCAAAAATGAACTCTTAAGTATAATGTAATTTCATAACCTGTTTCTTGAAATGCTTTGAATTTAATTCACATATGAAAACAAATCACTATTAGCCTGAAAATAAAAAAAGAGAGCTTGACTTTGTCAAAAAGACATGAGATTTTGTAAAATTAGAGGCCCTTGAGAGCTATAAAGATCATTAGACTTTATTTCATTTAATCTTCATGACACAGAAGAACATGAAGAGAGAGAGCAGCCCAACCTTAAGTGAAATGACTTTCAATTGACAAAAGATGCTCCACTTATACGTACTAATATAGAGAAGTTTTTTCCTTAGTCATCTATGTGCCGCCCTATATTTAAACAAAAACTTGTGGCAGCCATAGAATGAAATCAGCTAATAAAACCAATGTGCTGCAGTGCCTTTACGTTCTTCCTGATGGTAATTATTCTTTCTACACTTTTGTAATGAGATTGTTTTCTTTTTTGAAGGCAGGCTGCCCAGTTCTGGAATAATCTCTCTTGGAGAGGTATTTGTAATGTGTGGAATTAATAGCCCGGTCTGTCAGGGAATTCTTTAGTGCTACAATTAATTTCAAGAGGCTCTGAAGTATCTGGAACAGTGAAGTATGAAGGCTAGCTTTTCTAGTAGGTATCTTTCAAATAAAGGTACTGAGAAGCCTGGAGAAATGTTGTGAGGAGAACAGAGGCTGTGGTAAATACAATCCCCCAGTCAGGGTATGGTAGCTAATGGGTTTGCACTGAAATGTGCTATTCGGAATGTGGCTAATGACTGCTGCCGTTTTCCTCCCTCTGGAATGTGCAACAAAGAAATTATGTATCACACCGAATAACTGCAGTTTGCTACACAAAAAGACAAATGTGTAATACATGTCTGCTTTAATTTTTGTATACATAGCTTATTTATTAGTAGACTAATAATTACACATTTAAACAAATGCCAATTTGCTATGGAAAAAAATCAGCAAGGACATTATACACTGCATTTGAAGTACAAGACCTCCTCCCCCCAAACAACCCAAAAAGCAAAAAGGGGAGAGACCTGGATTGAAGGACTTTTTCCTTAGTTTTGCAAGGCAGTTTTGGGCAATTCTTTACTCTTTTTCATAACTGTTATTGACAAGTACATAGTTATTTTGTTTACAGAGTCTGCATACTGAGCAATATTAATCCTGTTCATATGAGTATATTTGTCTTAATTGATTATACTTGAGCTGGGTGTGTAACAGAACTTGAAGTGAAAATAGAAAACTGCTCTTCTGCAGAGAAAAATCCCTAGTTAATAGCTGGAATTTTATCAATAGTTATGAATGACTAATAACGAGTATTTTTTGAGACATGGACAAACATTATCTATCCTAAGATTCACTTAAGGTACTCCCCATCATAGGCAAAAAGTAAAGGCCTCTTGTCATGTTACAGGCTTGGGTGATGCTTAAATGAGCCAGAACAAAGGATCTATTTTGAAAGAAGTTACATTAGGATTTGGCCCAGTTACTTCATATGTGTCCCTTTTTGTTGTCAGCTGCAGAACGCTATCCCATAATAGGTGGCCCTGTCAAAGGCAATTTAGGTATAACAGGAAGGGTCTCCCAGTGAAAATGCAAGTAAATCTTTCATCTACGTACAACAATAATCTGAAAACC
>NW_008629182.1:0-14384 GCF_000691845.1 Merops nubicus
GGGCAGGTTCCGTCCTGAGGGAGGCTCCTCCAGGAACGCCGGGTTTTATGGGTTTTGTGGGTTATCCGGCGGGGAAGCAAGATAAAGGGGGAGGAGGGAGAGGCATTTCCAAAGCGCTCGGCTTTCTCAACTCGCCCTCCCACTGCGGGCAGGGGAGGTGTCCGGGCTACTTTTCAAACGCAATAAAAAACTCCGAATTTTGTTCCCGCTGCTTAGTTTTACTTCCTGCTGTAGCACTTACCTGCTTAACACCTCCAGCAAAAGTAAACAAATCAGCTCGTAATTAACCTACGATCTCTGCTCTAACTTGCCTTTTTTATAGCTAGTCTTTTCCTGTGGAGTCTTATGTATATATGTCGGATACACGGAGATTTGGAAACCTGCTGCTGACTTTGTTCCCTACTCCGCCCGCATCCTTAAAATTAAAGAAATCCAAACAGAGAAACACACACACACGCACCAACCCACCCACAGCAATTTGATAAAAATAGCGTCATCCCTGGAAAGTGAAGGCAAAAAGTGCCACCGGTACCTTTCAGCTACACCAGGTGTGTCAGCTTCTGTGAATGCTCAGGGTTTAAGTGCACAGGAAACATCTCGTCATTATGAGATTACTGGAGCAGCCCAGTAGGTATTCATTGTCAACGAGCTGTCACTGGAGAAAATCTGAGCCAGGAAAGACATAAAAACAGGGGAGACAAATCTATGACCAGCTGCTTCCAGGTACATTCCTGAGTGCAGCTGCAGGAAGGCAAGCTTGTCTTTCCTGCAAGGCAGCCGGGAGAACAGCCCTGTAAACGGTCCCTCCGGCCAGCCTGTGGATTTAGTCCCTCTGGCTGCCCACCCTGAGACATGGGGGACAGCGTGAAGCAATCTTACTCCGTGTCTCTGTTCGGAACTTGCTTCCAAAAATCCAAATAGACACAGAAGCAGCCTGTAGCTGTGATATGTAGATGTACCTTCAAAGCCTTTTCTGATTCACTCTCAAACGTTTCTAGTAATTACTTCTATTTTAAAGGCGTTAGTTAATTGCATTGTATGTCGAATCTGTGCCGTAATTGCCTTTCAGAAAAAGGGAGAGCACAGCCAGTAGAGATCACTTATTAAAATTAAGCGCACTGTGGGCATTTATTTCAAAGTGTAATTACTGAAATAAACAGTTGTGTTTATTGCCAGGCACAGAGCTGCACATACAGGCAGGTACAAACATGCCTGTCTGAGAAAGCTCTGCGTGTTGATTCTCTGTCAGTTGCCTGAGAGAATTTGCAGGATCCTCTATATCACACAGAATATAAAAACTGCTACAGATACAAAGATAGTTACCCTGAGGGCAAAGCGACCACTCTAAAATCCTTACTGCTAATCATTCAAACTTTGTAAGCAGAACACCATGCCCAGGTAACTTTGGCTGTTATCAGTTCTGTGGTATCTGTGTTCAGAGCAGCAGCACCCATGGGAAACTCAATCCACTCTAACCATAGAATGAGAAGAAACACACTATTTGAAATTCATTTTAAAGCATGAAGAGTTTCCAGAGTACTGTTTTCCCCCCCTTGCTAATAATCCAATGTAATTGTTGTAAACATCAGAGAGCAGATTCTCTAGACTGAGAACAAGCAGGAAACATTTCTTCCCTTGGGGCATTTTTTCTCTTCTAAAAGGTATGTCCCTGAGAAGAAGGATAGAGAACAAAATTGCCTCTTCTACCACAACTGCTGAAGTGCATATCTTTATTATTTCTTTATGCTGTGGTAATACCCAGAGATAACATCAGCGCTTGAGGCCCTTGTGTTGGGGGACACAACAGTAAAGTGATGTCCTGTAAAGATTACAGCCTACTGGAACTTTTACAGGACATAGCTTGTTAATGTGAAAATGCCTGGTTAAGGAAAGTTCTCCATTCTGAATCTCGGTGTCTATCTTTCTGTGCATTCTGCAGACCGCGTTCAAGTCGGCTGTCGGGAACTGCGATCCACCAAGTACATTTCAGACGGCCAGTGCACCAGCATCAACCCACTGAAGGAGCTGGTCTGTGCTGGTGAGTGCCTCCCGTTGCCACTGCTCCCCAACTGGATTGGTGGAGGTTATGGAACCAAGTACTGGAGCAGGCGGAGCTCGCAGGAGTGGAGATGTGTCAATGACAAAACTCGCACCCAGAGGATCCAGCTTCAGTGCCAGGATGGAAGTATAAGAACCTACAAAATAACTGTGGTCACAGCCTGCAAGTGCAAGCGATACACCAGGCAGCACAATGAGTCCAGCCACAACTTTGAGGGAACCTCTCAAGCAAAACCTATCCAGCACCACAAAGAGAGGAAAAGAGCCAGTAAATCCAGCAAACATACTACAAGTTAGAAGCCAGACATTCTCTCCTCTCTCATCTCCTTCTCCCTGTGCCAAAACTGAACTTGCCTGTAACCATTTGCTTTACCAATCTGACTGCTTAAAGACAAGTCTGCCATTGCTGCGTTCTCAGTTGACACTACACGCTTACTGCTTTGACCAAAATCAGAAGGGGCATTCTCAGCATATGGACCTTTTGGGTGATTTTCCAAATGCTCAAGATGGGGAGTAGCACAAGCCTTCCAAATCCACATAATAAACTTTTACATTTTCTCCAGCCATGGAGGCAAAGAAATTTTGCCATGAATATTCACTGACGTCTATTTTGTAAAAAGATGGTTTGTTGTGTGTTTTCATGAGAAGTTATCACATCTATTGCCTTCTAGACCATGTTTTATGAACTTCTGACAACAGCTTAAAAATACAGCACCTAGTATCTGCTTTCAGATTCATTCTAAAAGAAATGCCTTGCATGTTGACCTTTCTCTTATCTCAGTATATCTAAAAGTAAAATATGCATGGCAGCAATCAAAAAGTAAAGCTGAGCATACTATTTATTTGTTGTTGTAATTATTTAATGAGCTTTTATGTATGTTATGTCCTTCCAAAATGTTCTTCTGTTTATAGCTTTTCTCATGTATCAAAGTATTTTCCTGTGATTTGTGGCTGGATTAGAACATACATTTTGTAGATAATGTAAAATAGATATTTTAGCATTCTTGTTATATATATTTTAATTTTGAACATTTATAGACTTAGGTGTTATTTTGAAGTAGCAACAATTTTTTTTTTTCATTTTCTGCTCTGTATTGTTTTTGTTTAAAAGTGTGCAATCAAAAGACAGATATGATGACTTCCTTTCAAATATATTGTTGGTGTTTTTTTGTTTTTTTTTTTTGTTTTTTTTTTTTACAAAAATAAACAATGCTAAAAACTGTGGTGTCTGGCTCTATGTATGAAAATGCACACATTTTAATCAGTCACAACTTTTAATCTTAAAAACTGGTACAGTATTATTTGGCTAAAAAACATCTATCCATGATATTTAAAACAAACATTAACCCAAACTTTCTGTGGGGTCTTTTTGGATATAAAAACCTTATATGGCTGTTTAACAGACGTTGCTGATTAATGGTCCAAGCCAGATTCTCATTTAACAATTTTCAAGTCATACATTGCAGAAGATGTGTATATTTAGGAAGTTTTACAAGTGAGTGAGACACCACCATTTTTTTTCCTTTTCATTAGTGATGAACAAGTCAAAGACTAATGCTAAAAATAACACAGTTTCATCTTTTCCATAGAGCTAATAGAGCTCTGCACATGGTTCACAAATTCTTATAGAATGTATCAGGAAATATATAGTAAGCAATCTACCTTTTCACACATAGTCCATGAAAATACCTGTTCTTAATTTTTCAAACTATATTGAAATCCTATGGTCAAGGTTCCATCACGGGACTCTGCTGTTCTTAAATCATTAACCTTTACAACCCGTTTTCACCCAAAGAAAAGATTACACAAGAAGACAGTGATGAAAAGTCTTGCCTGATAAGGTCTCACACAAGTTCTCTTTGACCTTTTATTTATCTCATTCCAAAAGATTTATTATGAAGTGCTTGGCAGAGGTATTGCTTGGTTGTTAATGTAGAACTGTTTGAAAATCACTGCTACTGCTGGACTTACTGAATTCTAAATTTTATTGACAAAATTTAATGTTTTTTCCTCAAAAGTGCTTTCAAGAATTCTCTTTAAAATCCATTATATGTAGGAAAGATGTATACCTTTAAAAAATCTTTTAAATGGTACAGTTAAAAAATGTTACATTTATGTCCTAGTTGTTTCAAGTTTAGTTCTGTAATCGTGACAATATCAGAACAATGAAATCACAGACCATTGATACTTAAATTCTCTGATATTAAAGATGCTTCCCTTAAGTTTAAGAGATTAAATGATGAACAAAGGAGTTAGCAGGGAGAGAGGTGATATGACATAGTTCCTAGGCCTGTAAGCCCAGTGGACCTACAGACATCCTAGTTTTTTATTTTAGTAGACGTCATAGTCTCATTTAATCCATTTTATGAGTGAAAGGTTATTCCCAAATACCAAAAATCTATCTAATTTTAAATTGTTCTCCAGGTACATCTTTTAAGGTGATAAAGCACAAAAGAATGATATAATAGACCAAAATTTCACCAAAATTATTTTCAAAGCCTCTAACCACAACACATCAGTAAAGTTGCCCTGCCTGTTCTGTTTGACTCTCAGAAATAACAACAGTGAAAAAAACCCCACACATTTTGCTCACAACCCTTCTACAGTTAGTGAAGTTTGACTGTAGGAACATTAAGCACATATAAGAGTTAGCATTTAGCAATAGAAATAGTAACTCCTGGTTTGTCTTCTCATGCAGGTCTACCAGGAAGAGAATGATTTGACACACTTCCATGAGGATGACTCCATGAAATTTTGCTGGGTGTGCTATAGAAAGACAATGAGGCCCATCTCCAAGTCGGGCACATTTGAGGGAATATGGGGGAAGCCAGTAGGAGCTTTGTCTATCAGCAGCAACTTAACTTTGAAGGGCCAATTGAGTTAGTTATGGTTTCTTCTTTGGCCATGATTTTGGTCATTTGTGGGAGAGATCTGCAGGAAAGCAGTGTTAGAAATATGTTAATTTTGAATTTTGTTAAGAAATAATGTTACTCTTTGTAACTCATCTCCTAGCTTTCAATCTGTCCTATACAGTCTGCCTTCTGTTTCATCCTGTTATATGTGAACTCACAGGGGTCTATCCAAGGAGCCAGACAAAATGGTGTTACACAAGGACATCCAACTAGGTCCTTCTATATGGAGAATCTTCAACATGTAAAGTTGCAGTGGTTAGCATATGAGCCATTACTCTTATATCTACAGTGGAAAATCTTGCCAAACAGTCAATGAAAAAAAACAGCACTGCTCCAGCTGAAATAATTTTAAAAACAAAACATCTCCTTATGGTCATTTCAGAGTTAAAAAGGAAATACAAACATGCTAGAATTTTGTTTTCACCTGAAATATTAAGCCAAATAGATACAAGAAGCATGTAAATGTTTCTTAAAAGTACAATGTAGAGGCAGATCAGATAAGTTTTTACACAAGTTAGACCATTAAATATTCTAAATTAGTCTAAATTCATTACATTAAGAATATATAGAAGTAGGCTTTCTTAATAATATCCTCATATGGGCAGATCACTGTCTAGGGGCTTCTTAAATAGCATTTCAACTATCTTAAAAACATCTTAAAAAGAATTTAATAATTCTTTAAGATCCTATACTTGCTTCTTTAGAAAAAGAAAAGTGAATAAATGTGAAATAATCTGTTAATATGCCATCATTATTTCATTAATTTTGAGTTGATGAAAATTGCCCCTAGCTAAGGGGTAAATTGTTTTATAATGAATGGAAATCAATTTTCCTTAGACACCACTAGAAACAAACAGCCAGATGCTTATTGTTTTGATAGCATGGTAGCACTCAGAGGCACATTTCATAGAGGCAGTGGTAGATACAGTACGTGTCATTAAGACATTATCCACTGCAGAAGTCAGAAGGGCCTAACGCTTGCAGTCTAGGCTAGAAAGGCCCTTGAGGAATTTATTTATTCAGTTTTTAAGAAATAGTAACAAATCTGTTGCTCTCTCCTTTCCAGCGGCCTTGGAATCAAAACTACTCAGTCCACGTTCAGTCATTTGTTTGGAAATAAAGCAGATGTTTGAATAACACCCTTCAAAATACCTAACAGATTTTGGCTAGTAAATCACTGTAGTCCTGCTAACCTTGACCTTTATATCCTTCCTGAAGAATTACAGCATTAATCAAGAAAGGACTGTTCAGTACATTCCACTGTAAGAGTCTTGTTGCTACAGCCTTAACCTGGAGGTGTTCAGTGGAAAATTATAAGGAATCCTGAGTGTTGGAAGGTATCCTATTCTCATGATGCATTTCCCTTCCCAAAGGCCAGGCAAGGGGCTTTGATTTTAAGTGCATTGACATACATACAAACATTGCTCCAGGCTAAAAAAGAAAATTCTCTAGAGATTTATGAGTTAAGCAGACATTCTGTCACTGGATTTGTTCATTTTGCCTGAATGTCGCCCCCACAACAAAAAAAACCTGCCCATGCATCTTTCTGAAAGACATTCAGCCTTTCAGCTCACTCATCCTATGAGTTATGTGGACTGACACGCTAGAAAAGCGTGATTTACAAGTGCTATTGCCTACCACCAAGTTCATATTCAAACACCCACCTTCCTCAGTACTTCCACAACAAGAAAATATTCTTCATCGTTAATTAGTGCTCATCAAACTATATGCCATGAAAATAACTCGTCTGTAATAATTGCTGAGAAAAATCTCTACAAACACTGGACTGTAAGTCCTTTTTGGAAGTTTGTTTCTTCCTAATGCACTTTGGTTTGACAATGCGCTATAGTGAATGAGAGAGTGTTACACTACCTAGCTGGAGTTCAGCCATTCTTAATGCCTCTATACAACCACAAAGATATACAAAGGGCATCTTAATATAAATGAAAACCAGGATCATTGACTTTAATAGGTCTGTTTGTGAAACATGGTACTTCATGAATGTAAAGGAAAATTTAAAAAATTCAGCTCCCTGGAAAAGAGGCCTAGACCAGAATACACTGCAACAATAAAATAGTTCCCTTTACTATAAGTGACCTTTGTTACAAGCTACTTAAGTAGAAGATACTATATCACCTAAAAATGTTTTGTTGAACGCTATTTTCTACTTCAGTAGTTGCACAATAGTGTATTACTGTCTCATTGTTTAAAGCCTTAGCTGTTCTGAATTATACCTACTACAGCACACTTGGTCTTTGATACAGACATATTTTCAATCTCTTTTTAGAATGACTGGATACATAATTTTTAGATTTTGACTACCGAGAGGAAAAGTCATGCTTTGACTTGACTTAGGAGTTCCACATTTCATTTGTTTTGCTAGACCTACTAGTAAGAAGCGACTTAGTGAGGAAATTGCAAAAAAACTGAGTAAAAACATAAACCAGTCTGCAAAGTCTGATGCTTTGCTGGGCTAAAAAAGAGGTAACCAGGCACATTTGTTAAATTCTTTTATATGCAACAGTGGAGATTTGAGGGGGAGAGCCTAAGGAGAAAAGTACTTGCCTAGCTCTACTGCAAGAGCGGCCACTGAGAAATGGAGGGACTATACAGAGCTTTAAAACAGATGCTGTAGTACAAAGACTTAATTTTAATTGCAACTGAAGCAAGTTTAAACATCTGTTGCTTGTTAGATTATTATTTTATTTATTTATTTATTTATACTTTTATTTTGGGGATGGATTGAAGGAAGCTCTTCTAGATTCCCTATGGCCATTAAGCTGGCATAGAGAACAGAAGTCTGACTGTTTCTGAAGTGTAAAGCTGCAAAAACTTTGGTTTTAGCAAGGAGGACTTTTTTTTTTTTTTTTTTAACCACTCAAAACGCCTTCTGACACTTCTGCTTTTGTACATCTTTATTGCAGTTTTTAGGATGGCAGCCAGAACAGCTTATAGCAGCAGGGAACAGGTTGTATCACTGCACTGCATCTTTTGTTCTCAGATTTTGAAATTTCTGAATCTGGGTATGCCAAGAAAAAAGAAAAAGAAAAGAAAAGAAAAGAAAGGAAAGGAAAGGAAAGGAAAGGAAAGGAAAGGAAAGGAAAGGAAAGGAAAGGAAAGGAAAGGAAAGGAAAGGAAAGGAAAGGAAAGGAAAGGAAAGAAAAGGAAAGGAAAGGAAAGGAAAGGAAAGGAAAGGAAAGGAAAGGAAAGGAAAGGAAAGGAAAGGAAAGGAAAGGAAAGGAAAGGAAAGGAAAGGAAAGGAAAGGAAAGGAAAGGAAAGGAAAGGAAAGGAAAGAAAAGAAAAGAAAAGAAAAGAAAAGAAAAGAAAAGAAAAGAAAAGAAAAGAAAAGAAAAGAAAAGAAAAGAAAAGAAAAGAAAAGAAAAGAAAAGAAAAGAAAAGAAAAGAAAAGAAAAGAAAAGAAAAGAAAAGAAAAGAAAAGAAAAGAAAAGAAAAGAAAAGAAAAGAAAAGAAAAGAAAAGAAAAGAAAAGAAAAGAAAAGAAAAGAAAAGAAAAGAAAAGAAAAGAAAAGAAAAGAAAAGAAAAGAAAAGAAAAGAAAAGAAAAGAAAAGAAAAGAAAAGAAAAGAAAAGAAAAGAAAAGAAAAGAAAAGAAAAGAAAAGAAAAGAAAAGAAAAGAAAAGAAAAGAAAAGAAAAGAAAAGAAAAGAAAAGAAAAGAAAAGAAAAGAAAAGAAAAGAAAAGAAAAGAAAAGAAAAGAAAAGAAAAGAAAAGAAAAGAAAAGAAAAGAAAAGAAAAGAAAAGAAAAGAAAAGAAAAGAAAAGAAAAGAAAAGAAAAGAAAAGAAAAGAAAAGAAAAGAAAAGAAAAGAAAAGAAAAGAAAAGAAAAGAAAAGAAAAGAAAAGAAAAGAAAAGAAAAGAAAAGAAAAGAAAAGAAAAGAAAAGAAAAGAAAAGAAAAGAAAAGAAAAGAAAAGAAAAGAAAAGAAAAGAAAAGAAAAGAAAAGAAAAGAAAAGAAAAGAAAAGAAAAGAAAAGAAAAGAAAAGAAAAGAAAAGAAAAGAAAAGAAAAGAAAAGAAAAGAAAAGAAAAGAAAAGAAAAGAAAAGAAAAGAAAAGAAAAGAAAAGAAAAGAAAAGAAAAGAAAAGAAAAGAAAAGAAAAGAAAAGAAAAGAAAAGAAAAGGATCCACAACTGGAACAAAATTACATGTAAAGGACACCATGTTCTTCATGTCCTTCATTTTCTTCTGACCGTCACAACATTTCATGAGACTTCAAAAGACTTGATCTGTCTGCAGACTGCCAAACCAAACATCAGCCAGTGCACAAGCTATCCTCAGGGTTTAATCAACAGCCAAGCCTAAATTCACACAGGGATAGCCATTCCTGTCTGTCTCTGTGTCCTCTCTTCCCATGCAAAGGGAAGAATGCACAGTACCATGTGCCTGTATCATCCACATATTCCAAAATCAACCAGGGCAAGCCAGAGAGACTTCAAAACCTGACATCTTCACAGAAAGTCATGTTTCACTGCATTGGTCATATCTTCTGGTGAGTGACGACAGCCTTCGCTTTCTGAGGAGAAAGAATGCTAGCTAAGCTGAAAAGCTTCACATACAGGTTTCTTAGACAGCTATTGGTCTACCACACATCTCAACTTCCTTGCTGAAGAATTTGGATGAAAATCCTGCTTACAACCTACATAAAATCTATCAGTAGATTCCCTCTCAGTGTTACCCTTATAAAATTACAGTAATCAGATTTTGTGAATGAGACCATTAAGAACACAAGGTAGTGAGTTACACATAAAACTTCTTTGAGGTGCTCTGCAATTATTGTCCCTGTGTTTTCTTCTAAACTTTTTGTAATCAGTTATGAATCTCAACACTTTTGCCAGAAGAAAATGCAACATCCATTGCCAAGAATAAAGTAAATATTAAGATGGATTTCTATTTTTTAAAAATTAAATATTTTTTGCATACTTCTTCCATAAAAGCCCTCATTAGACAGACCACTCAAACCACTGCCTGAATCTTAACTTAAAAGTGCAGTACTTGGTGGCACTCTTTATCTACTCAAATACTGCAGCCCCTTGCAAACCTGCCTGCTTCTGCCCTTCGCTTTGAAACATCTGGCTCTAGCAAAATCTAAAACCTCTTTTCCTTGGTGTGTCAATGACAAAATTATTTTCTTTCCTTGTCCCACAACTCTGTTCTAACACACACAGACAGAGGGATGCATTACTTAATCTCTTTTCTAAAGTATTCAAGTGTTCAGTACTGAAGAAAACAATGTATGTTTGAAAAAACACAGAAACACAAGTGTAGTGGAACAAATAAGTGCCAAAAAGAATTTTTAAAGTAAGATGAGTTGGACTGCATTACTAAAAAAAATACTAACAAGACACAGAGCATTTTTCCTTAAGTAGCTGGTTCACAGCCAGCTAGATTAGTATGTTGGAAAATGGTTAAACTTTGATGGTTGCTCAGTGGTATATGTTAAATAGCTTGAGTCTCTCTATAATTGCCAGATGATGGGTCACCACTCTGCTGCAGTTGGGAAAAATCTCTGATCTTGATTTTTCTAAAAAACTGAACAGGATCAAAGGACCAACCCTTTCTAATCTGACATTTTCATGCTAGAACTGGACAAACCAGCAACGGATGAGGAACAGGATTAGGACAGGAGTACTGTTTTTAGGAACTGTCATCCTGCAGGTTTTGCTCACTATAAAGCAATTGTTCAGAAAGAGAAAAAAAGTTTCACAAACCTTTCTACAAGGCAGGCTGTATTCTAAGGCACTTTCCTTGCAAACTGCCAAAAAGGTTAGAACGTAACACTAAAAATTCCACAGAAGATAAGAAAACAAACTAGTCCACATGACTGCTTTGTCTAATGTGTACCGTACAAATCCACCATAAAGGCAAAGTCCCATTTTTGTGTTGGATAGTATTTTGCCTTACGTGATGCATTTTCAGTCCCTGATGGTATAGCTAGGACCAGTCTTCATTTCTTAAAACTTACATGGACTGATTCCCTCCTCTAGGATCTCTGGCAAACTGAGTTCTCCTGTATTTCAGACATGGGAGTAATAAACAACATTCCTGGCATTCTAAGATTAAGGGCCATTATTAACATGATAAGAGACACAGACGAAATACTTTCAGTGCAGTAATAAATAATAAAGCTTGCACTCCTATTCATATCAAAACTGTAAATTTTCGTTGCTGCTATCTGATTCTCTCCATCACTTTCAGCTTGGTTCACATTCCCTCACAAACGTTCCACAAAGATAACACAGCACATGGTAAAGCAATAAAACAAAGCATGATAATATGCACACACAAAAATTAAAACAAAGATTTAGAGTAGTGAAAATCCCAACTCAATTCCAAACCTAACTCCAGCTCTTAAGTATTCTCTAGTTTTTCGCTACATCATTCTGTATCACTGGCATCTGTGGGTTAATACCATATATTTAACCAGTTCACAGACTATCTCTGCTTTGGGTTGTTTTGGGAAAAGGAAAACACCTTTACTCTTTCCTCAGAGGTAACTGTTTCTCCAGTCACAATTGAATGCCTGTTAAAAAAGAATAAATTAAATATTTATTTTCTTAATGAGATGATAGGGCACTATCCTAATGGCTGGTGCTTGCACACTGACAGTGGAAACCAGCCTTTGGGACTTCCATTGCTCAGCTTCCATACCTTAATCTTTGTTAGGGTCATCATACAATGCACTCTGACTGGGGAACACCCTAAAACACAATTCCTGTAAACCAGCACAGGAAACAGTGAGGTTAAAGCTGAGCAGAAAGGCCTACCCAAACATGGGATTACTGAACATCCGATCAATGTACCTAAAACCTACAAAGACTCTCCTAGAGCAGTGTTTAAAACTAGTCAAGCACTTCTAATAAAAAATTACATGAGGCCTCTACCTATCACCTACTTGGCAAAGTCTTCACTAAAGCCGTAGAATTTCTTATTCTTTAACTTTTCTGAATTTCACAAGAACTGCAGTCAGGGACTCCCATGAATGATTGGATTAGACACTATGGAGTAATTCTCTTATCTTTAAATTCTTTTACTTTGTGTACACAAAATACTCTAGCTCTTGAACTAACCTTCCATACCCACGAGAAATAGCCTACAGGATTATTGACTAGAGAACAGATAAACACTATAGGGTGAATATAATATTTTAGGGTAAAGCTTTAAAATGTATGTCAAACATCAAATGAAATCTCTGTCAATTTTTTCTCTAGCACTTGCACAGAACATAAGCAAGATGTTCCCTGTGTGTACCAAGTATTCATATACTTTAGAAGAAATTCATCTACCAGAACCATGTAAAACAATGCCAAAGGTGTGACATAAAACACACAATATAACAGGTAAAACTCAACATCCATTTGTCAACACTTAGCTACAATGACACACAAGTATGAAAACATTCCATTGTGTTCAGGGACCACATTTCTGTTACATTTGTAGCATTCATATTCTCTATTTGTGCTTCAACTATTAACAAACTAAAAATCATGGAACGCTTTTACCTCATTAACTAAAATTTAACAGCTCATTACACCATTAAGTCAAAAATCATAGAACGGACCTTTAAAGTTCACCTAGTCCAACCCCCCTGCAGGGAGTAGGGACGTTTTAACTAGGTCAGGTTGCTCAGAGCCCCATCCAACCTGACCTGGAATGTTTCCAGGAATGAGACATCTGCCACGTCTCTTAGCAACCTGTTCCAGTGTTTCACCACCCTCATTGTAAAAAATTTCTTCATTATATCTAATCTGAATATACCCTCTTTTAGTCTAAAATCATTAGCCTTTGTCCTGTTGCAACAGGCCCTGCTAAAAAGACTGTCCCCCATCTTTCTTATAGGCCCGCTTTAAGTGCTGAAAGGCTGCAATAAGGTCTCCCTGGAGCCTTCTCTTCTGCAGGCTGAACAACCCCAACTCTCTCAGTCTTTCTTCATAGGAAAGGTGTTCCAGCTTTCTGATAATTTTTGTGGCCCTCCTCTGGACCCTGTTGAACAGCTGCATGTCTTTCTTGTGCTGAGAACTCCTATGCTGGACACAATACTCCAGGTGAGGTCTCATCAGAGCAGAATCACCTTCCTAGACCTGCTGGCCACACTTCTTTTGATGCAGCCCAGGACATGGTTGGCCATCTGCACTCTGAGTGCACATTGCTGGCTCACATCAAGCTTGTCAACCACCAGCACTCCCAAGTCCTTCTCTGCAGGGCTGCTCTCAATCCCATCATCCCCCAGCCCCTATTGAAAATAGCAGTTGACTTGACCCAGGTGCAGTACCTTGCACTTGGCCCTGCTGATCCTCAGGAGGTTCACATGAGTCCACTTCTCAAGCTTGTCCAGGCCCCTCTGGATGTCATCCTGTTCCTCAGGCTTGTCAACAGCACCACACAGCTTGGTGTCATCTGCAAACTTGCTGAGGGTGCACTTGATCCCACCAAGACAACACTGACAGGTTGGTACTTCCCTGGGTCCTCCTTTGCACTGTTTTTAAAAATGGGTGCAATGCTTCCCTTTCACCAGTCACCAGGGAGACTTCACCTGCCTGCCATGACTTTTCAAATATCATGGAGAGTGGCTTTGCCATGAAATCAGCCAGCCCCTTCCTGGCCACGCGCAAATATCATGGAGAGTGGCTTGGCCATGACATCAGCCCGCTCCTTCAGGACTCTGGGATGCATCTTGTCAGGTCCCATAGATATTAGAAATATTTTGCACAACCATGTATGAAGGAAATAGCCTCTAGAATTCCCCTTAGGGATCTGATTTATAGGTGATTCTATGTACATGGTATATTAGGCACATAAGTGGTCCTTGATATTTGATAGTCAACTATTTACATCATTTAAGTTATGCACGTGCAAAACTCCCTTGCTGAATACAAGCTGGCCTGATCTCAGTTCCCCATCACAATAGGAGCAAATCAACCATACAACACTTTATCTTATTTATTCCATTATATTATATCTTATTTATTCCATTATATTATCCACACATCTATTGCATCTTTCATCAAAGAATCTCAGACCAAGAAATAACCCTTTGCAACCATATCTGTAAAAACACAAATACAAAATAATATAAGATTTCCCTGAAGGTGCTAATTATGATTTGGGGGGAAAAGAGTTTTGCCTTTTTCAGCATTCCACCTAGCATTTTACTGCCTCACGTTACATATTCCCAATGACATAATTTGACTTGGGAACTGTTGTCACCACAGAGCAAATATTCTGAGGCAGCTGCTATGCAAGAAAGATTAAAACAGTGAAGATGTGAGTTGGTCCAAAAGGACTGCGTGGTGGGTCAGATAGGTCTCAGTAACAGGCAACAAGCAAAAGGGTGTGAAGTGCATATAAGAAAACTGTCACGATTATTTTTTCAAACTGTCTGTCATAGTTACAGGGGCTGGGA
>NW_008629183.1:0-47331 GCF_000691845.1 Merops nubicus
GCTTTCCCGCTCTCGCCGTGCCCGTCCTCCAGCATCTCACAACGGGAAGCGGTTAAAAGAAACTAAAACAGCTGACGAGACCCACGTCGGTAACGGCGAGGGGAAGGAAGAGGGTTTTTTATCACTTTCGCATCTTTTTTGGGGAGAAATGTGCTGTTTGTGTAACTAACTCTTGCGTCTCTCTAACCGTGTTGCCATCACCAGCTTCTTTCTTGATATCGCTTTGCTGAAAGGATGGAGGCTTGCTTAGTCTTTAAAAAGCTGACTTTCTGTCTCAGCAAATTTGTCAGTAAATTTGGACTAAAAATCTGGACGCGTTCCTGGGCAACCTGCTCTAGGTGACCCTGCTTTAGCAGCAGCGTTGGACTAGGTGGTCCCCAGAGGTCCCTTCCAGCCCCTGCCAGTCTGCAACACCTATGTAGAAATCCTCTTTTGACAAGTTATTTTGCAAAAGTTATTTCAGGAGTTAAAACCCTGATGATTTGGTAGGCACCTGAATAGTCTCTCTGATGTTCAGAGCTTTTTAGGTGTAGTAACTGATTCGCTGTATGAAATTTTTGAAGTCTAATCAAGATTTTTACAGAAAAGTAGTGCCACAGAGTTTGAACAGATTTCTTTTTTCCAGCGGCTTAATTGATGTTTAAGGCATTTGTTTTCTTTTGACAGTGTTTGTTGATGACAGAAAGGCCTTCATCATAAAAGCTGATAGCAAGATATGGCTCACTTTCCTTCTGGGTAAGTAGGAGGGCTATGTCGTGGGGGAAACACAGTTCTTTTTACCTTTCATTGTGAACTGTTATCAAAAATTTGGAAATATAGCTTTGAAAACCAGAAAAGGTGATATTGAAAAGGGTCAGGAAATAAATTCCTGCCTGGTAACTCTTGTAAAGCTGTTATTGTAGCAGTTGATGGGATATCAGAACATTTGTAGGCAAATAATGCTCAAAATATTATTTATGGATGTTTCCTATGCAGTCATTAATTTCTAGCAAAAGCAACCCCGTCCCTTATTAAGTCATGTAGGCAAAACTGCTTATTTAGGAAGGATTACAGATGGAAGAATATACAACTGTCAGGGGATGCAAATTCAGGTGTTATTATCTTTGGGTATATTTGGGCTAAATAACAAAATTTCTAATGGCCAAAATCTTGGAAAAAGCCCCTAAAATATTTTCAAAATTAAATAAGAAATGCATTCCTGAAGCTGACTGATGTTAAATAACAGCATATTTGTCAGGTGCACAATTAGATATACTCTTGAAAGTATTGTTTTAAAAGACTTGTGGGGTATTCCAAAGATGCTGGTCCTATTAATCATGCCAGCAGCAGAGCTTGTTGCCAAAGGGAGTTTCTTCAGCTTGATGAATTACATGGCAAAGTAATAGCAGGGAAACAACCCTGAGCTTACAAACTAATTGATGAATAAACTGCTCCTCAATTGTTTCACTTATCTCTGTTTATTCAGCATTTCTTAGGCTGGCTGTTACTTAAACGACATAGAAACACTCAACTGATGGTCAAACTTGAAAAAAATGTTTTCCTTTGATAGAAATTTGAAAGCAGAGTAGGTAGAAAGCTTTCTAATTTCTGGAGTTTGGATTTGGTTGTAAAACCCAGATAACCAGTTAAATACTTCAGGGTGCTATTTCTGTATTTACTAGGAGTAAACCCTTAGTAGCAGAGTATGTAACAGCAGACAGTATCTGCAATAGCAGCAAATGTACATACACTAAATATGAACTACTGTCCTTTGGTTTCCTTTAGTGGTGGTTGAATTTTTGTTGTTTTGCTTAAGCTTTAAGGTCCAAATTTTAAAACCAGAGGCTCCCATGGTTGGAGCTAGGTTGGTTATAGGTGTGGATTTTTTTTTCCCTCTGAAGAATTATCTCCAATTTACGTGTGACAATAAAGTTGTCAGATTTTCAAGGACATTTTTAAACTACACTTTTGCCCTATTTATGTAGGTTTTTTTTAATGACCATTCAATTGAGGCCTTATTCTTGAAGACATCCTTTCTAGGTTGCACAATGTCACAATGAAACCTCTTGACTGAGGTGCTGAAATAGTCAATGCTTGCATATTCCTCATTGTTCCCAGATCTGCTCTATTCTTCTCTATTCCCTTTGGGGATACTTGCAAAGCTTTAATCAGGTTCTACTACATTTCATATCCTGTTGCATTACAGTATCTCAGCATTTGTTGTTCTCTTGCTAAATGAGTTCTCTATATTATGGCTTTATTCTTCAGTATTTGATTTCCAGAATTAGAATGCTTTTTATATGCCACTCATACTGCTTTTCTTGGAACAGAACACAGGCAAAAATAGGAAATCTGGAGAATAAACTCCCAGATTTTACATAATAACCCTAGTCTGCAAAAACCTGATGGTGTGCTTTGCTTTTAGAGATTCTTAGGTTGGGTGAGAAAATGGCATCTGCAAGTTCAAGTGTGTAGTAGCTGTATAAATCTTTGCAGCATTAGGACTCCAGTATTCCTCTCCTGTCCTCTCCTTCATTCCCTCCCCAGCAAGGATGTTAATGGGTTCAAAAGGTGGTAATTAAAGGGAGCTGATCTGCAGGCTTTCCATCAGGAACTAGCTTTATATAAGTCTGGATGCAGTCTGTTGCAAAATGCTGATTTGGACTCGCAAGGAAAGTCTACAAATTAAGCTTATTGTCTCTTGGAATGTGAATAATTACATGAATTTCTGTGTGATTATAAAAGGTCTTAGTTTTATATTTGTAATACAATGATACTGTGAAGTTTTATAAAAATGCATATGAGATTCTTTAGAATAACTGTCTTTACACTCCTGTGTTGACTTTAAATAAAACCAAAGAGAAGAATCACTTTTAAATACATTTCCTCTGTGAAATAAGTGATAGGTTTGAATCTGAAATGTGATTTCCATATTAATAGATAATTAATTTGCAACAGCAAAATACTGCCTATTTGACTTACTTGGAAGCACATGAATTTGAAATCAGTGAACAGTACTGGTAGCTAGTGTGCATTTATTTTGATTTTACTGCATATTCTTACCTAAAATGTAATCTGTCTTCAAATTGGTATTTTTTTTATAGTGGGGGGGTGTATATGTATATTTGTTTCAGCATCCAGTCTTATTTGGAATCTTAGAATTCTGAGAATTGAAATAATGCCTTGTGCAAATGTGAGACTCAGTAAGTAATGACTAAGAAAGGTGTGGACTGCTCTTTCTTCCCATACAATTACTGCAAAACGAGTTCCTTTATGGCATGTGGTTTGATGTGCTGCTGCTGGAGCTGATGTGCTTACCTGGAATTCCATATCCTCCCCAGAGCTGCTTTTCTGAAAAAGGAATTAGCAGCTCTCCATGAGAACTAACATAAATGTCCTCAGTACAGAAAAAAATGTCTGTATCTCCTGAAGCTTTCCAAAACCATTGAATTCCAATTAATGTGAACTATACTGAGCAAACCTGTGAATTTGTCTTCTAGAAACTATAGGTAAAAATGTGAAGTTTTAAATGAAAGTTTGTGGTATTCATTTTGTAACTAAAACCCAGGCTTCTCTTTGAGAAAACGACCATAGTGACTGAAATGGAGCTGAAAAAACATTTAAGGAGGTTTCAGCATAGCTTTCTACAACCTCAACTACTGTGTGGAGTATGAGACTTGAGGTAGATGTGAAACTGTACAGGGAGGTTGTCCATCCTTATCATAGGGCCCCTTGTATGGCTGAAGGGCCCCATGAAGGTCTCCTTGGAGACTTCTCCAGCCTGAACAACCCCAACTCTCTCAGCCTTCCTTATGACCTGTGTTGACAACAATAAGTACTGCCAGCAGCAGCACCTCCAGGCTCTGGGCTGGAGGAACATGTGGTTTGGGAATGTATAGTAGGGCATGAAGGGTACACTCAGCCCACTCCTTTTCCACAGAAATTTAGTGGCTTTTGCAAAGGTGTTTTTCATTCCCTTGTCCCTGCTGCTTTCCAGAAGCAGACCATGACCTGTGTGTAACGTGCAGCCTGAACACAGGGCTGGTCACTACCTCCCAGGCTAGAGTCAGCATCAGTCTGGAGGTGTTTGATGTATGGTTGAGCTCCATATGGGCAGCTTGACCTATTCCAGAGGTGAGGGCAGTGCCTGGGTGGGTGCCTCTGGGCTGGAGGAGGTGGGTGCACCTGAGCACCCTGGAGAGGAACGTGGCACTCAACACCTTTCTGACTCCAGCTAGGTATGAGCAGGGAGGGTGGTTGTCCTCTCCTCTTCCTCTCTGCTCCATATAGCCTAGTGAATAAGAGGTCCTGTTGTTAACTGTAAAGATTTCTTGGATTGATGGCAACTAGTCTGCCTGGCTCTGTGGCAGAGAGCTCCTGTGTGCCTAGAGGGCAACCAGAGCACCTTCAGTCTAGAAGGATGTCTCTCTAAATTCCTACCCTTCATCCCTCTCCCAGGCTGGCTTTGCTTCCAAGGCAAGCTCTGGATAAGTTGTGAGTGCTGCCCAAACAAAATGAAGCAGCTGCTGCTACTAAGTGGAACTTACAGTCAAGAAATCAGAGACCTAGACTGTCTACCCACCATTTTATCATCATTTGTCTTTTCCCTCTGTCCTTCAGATTACCTTCCTTGTTCTGTAGCTACATGACAACACAGCAGATAGTCTCCAAATGGAATCATAGAATCATTAAGGCTGGAAAAGACCTCTGAGATCACCAAGGCCAACCATCAACTGAATGTTATTACATGTACAGTCTACCTTTTTTAGCAGTTAGAGTTTCAATTAGATTTGTGTTGGTTGTCGTGGTCCATTGGGATCTTTGGAATTTACAGGACTCTATGTACTCTGTAAATTGAACTTTATTTTATGAGCTCATTGGGAAAGAAAACAAGCATGTCAAACAAGGGCCCAGTCCACTTTGTGCAGGTTTGTCTAATATGGGAATTCACTAACTCAGCACTTAAGGCATGAGGTTTCTTGGTCACAAATCCTCTGTTTTGGTACTTTTAACTCCTGATGTGCACCTATGAGGAGTTACCTATCTGGTGGTGGGAGTGCTCATCCTTCTTCAGCCATGGTGTAGCTGTTGCCTGTATCACACCAGGAACCACAAACCCTCAGCAGTCCAGCTGCTGCTGGATCTGCTTCAAAAGCTTTTTAGGTAGCACGATGTATGTGTAACTTCCAGCTTGGGAGTTTGGTCTGTACCATTTCCATGAGTTAGCAGCCCCAGAAACTGCTAGAAAATCAATGTGGGAGGATGATAGCTGTAGGAGTCAGCAAGCTGCAGGTGATACCAGCTGCATAGTGACCTTCAGCCCTTTCTGGCCCTGGGGTCCTGCCTGTGAGTTGCTCTTCCTTTGACCTAACAGTGCCCCTAGCACACAGCAGGCCTTAGCATGAGCTTTGTTAGCCAAAATCTGAGCAGGAGCTGAGTGAACAGGCACAGCAGGTATCTTAAAAATGTTAAGCATATTTATGCTGATTTTTAAAAAAAAAGTTTATAATTCAGTTTTGTTATTGATAGTTAAAATGAGCACATTGGATTCTGATGGATCAGCTTGAGTGATGCAGGATATAGGTGAGAACATCACCTGTTCCTGAATACCATCAGTATAATGTCAGATTTTCAAAGAGCTGGCCATGAAATTCAGAAGTTCCTCTTCTTCTCTTCCTCTGGAGGCTGAGTGTCTTCTGTGCATCTCTGAAGTAGCACTGCAATTACTCTAATGAACAGCATTTCATGTTTGATTATTTAAATATTTGAGTAACTTGATGCCTTTTGTTTCCTTTACAGCTGCTTTTGCAGGAGTCCTACATTGGTAAGGTTAAATTTCACTGTTTGAGAGCAATATGGTATTTTAAAACAATAAAAAATATAATTTTTATCATTTAGACAAGCTATTGGGATCATTTATATTTAGATCTCTGCTTGTAAAACCAAATGGTTGTCTCTAAAGTGAATAATTCTGTTCTCTGATGTGAAAAGTTTTAAGCCTGTTTCATGAAGAGTGAAGCCTGCTTTCCAGGTGGAAAATTGTTGCTTAGCTATACAAATTCAGGTGCATTTCCACCAGCAGATTTTTACTCAGTGACTTTTGAAAGTCCAGGTAAAGCCTTTCAAATTTCTCCTATGTTCTGCTCATTTAGGTTCTGCTTTGATTTCCTAGTTTGACATGTTTTTTTCTCACCTCTTCAGAGAAGTTTGGCCCATGTTTTCTTTGCGTGCAGCAGAATGGCCATTTCAGCTACTTTGTGTCAACATATTCCTCCTGTTTCAGGTTCCATCCTAATCCTCACCCTTCTTTTTTTTGAGTATAGACTGGAAATAGAATGTCTTCTGTAATGTTTGTCACCAGCTGCTTTTGCAGAGATAGAAAGTAACAGCTTCTGCCATTCTGTTTTTGTTTCCCAGCTCAAAAAGAACTATTGATTTTTTAGTAGTATGTTTCTTGCAGATTCCTACTCAAAAGCAGAGTCATGTGCACTGCTCTGGCTCTTTCCATCCTCTCTGGAGATGAAGCTCCTCTTGAAAGCTACAAGTTTAGCCTCCAAAATGATCTGCATTTTTCCTGGCTTTTTTTTCCCCTCTCTATAGTTGCACCTTTATGTATAGATTTTCTTACCATCAAAAGTATATTTAATAACAAATAACTGTGTTAAAACAGAAGTCAAAGGGATTTTTGTGGAAAAAATAGGCACAACTTGCACATGCATCATTATTTTAATCAGTTTTTAATTTGTGATCCTTTTCATTTGTCATTTGAATTTTCTTTCCTAATACGTAGACTTGATAGTTTTACTAGCACTAATCTTTTGATCCTTAAGTGTCTGCACTCAAAATACATTAGAGTATTATAAATAATTCTATAATGCAATAAATGTTCTATGAGTTTGTATTTTTTTTCATTTAAAATCCTCTGAATAATGGAGAACGTTGGTGTAACAGGAGTAAATTAAAACAGCAGTTTGTAAGTGAACTTTGGGTCTTTGCTGAAGGGTTTACCAGCTGCTCCTTGGTATATATGACTTAGTAAAGGTTCTGAAGCTCTAATAATTTCTTCTTATTATTTTTGAACAGGTGTCACATAACAACTCTCTTTGAAAACGATCGTCACTTTTCTCACCTGTCAACACTGGAGAGGGAAATGGCCTTTCGCACAGAAATGGTTAGATTGGTTCAGGAAATTCACTGACTGAGAAACTTCCATCTCTAATCTTGTGCTCCTGACCTTTCCCAATTTTCTCAATACCCTCTAGAAGAGTAAATGTTGCTGTTTTCCCACCAACATGCCTTACGCTGTTACATGCAGAGCATTTGTGTCTTGCAGCTCGTCACTCTGGATGTGTCTCTTCACAGTTCACTTAAAAGATAATTTAGAAACATGATTCTGGAGGGCCTAAAATAACATTACAAGTACTTTGTAGCTTCCTTTTAATCCTAGTCTTGTTATGCAGCGTTTTTTAATAATTTTTTTTTAAATTAATGAATGTTTGCATATGTATAAACCTTTTGACTGCATTTAGAACTATGAAATACTATTTTCGTGCATGGTTACCAGCCCAAAGGAGAGATTTTGAGATGTGCTGTGAAACAAGGTGGAAGGAAACCCACATTGCTGCTTACAGCAGTGAGGTTTGAAGAGATGTGAAAAAGTAGATAGTCATCTTGCATCATTTAGTCCTGCTTTTTATATTACAAAATTTGATTTAGAAACAAAGCTTGTGTACAGCAGTTCATGAAGCAGAATTGACCTTTTTAATCATAAACAATGCTTCTGCTCTGCCATAGGGTCTTTATTATTCCTACTTCAAGATCATCATTGAGGCACCATCATTTTGGAATGGAGTCTGGGCAATTATGAACGACCGACTAACTGAATACCCTTTAGTGATTAACACCTTACAAAGGTTCAATCTTTATCCAGAGGTGAGTCGTGGTTTACAAACAATACCTTCTGATAAATCTTTGGTTTCTGTAGATTTCACTACAAATTTGTAAGGAATGTGACTCTGGAAAACGTAGGTGTAAAGATACAGTGACTAATGAAGTGTTGCTTGAATAACATATTGTAGGGCCAGATTTAAAATGAGAAAGTTACTTTGTACATTGTGATCAATTCTCAGACTTCAGGAATGTCCAATCAAATTGGGAATACTTTCTAGATTTTAGTGTTTTGTGCCCTAAAGTTGCAATCCAATTCTATGCTTGTCTTTTCACTGAAAGCAAGAGGAAAGTCCAATCAAATTGGGAATACTTTCCAGTTTTTAGTGTTTTGTGCCCTAAAGTTGCAATCCAATTCTATGCTTGTCTTTTCACTGAAAGAAAGGTGCTGCCATTGTGTGCTTCAGGAAATAGGAAATATTCAGGGTCAGTGGTGTGTTCTAGCAATGCCAGCAGTGCTACAGGTATTGAGGGGTTATTTTGGGATGCATTTTGTGTAGGATGATGGACTAACACATCACAGTTCACTGTGGCCCTAAAATCCATGAACAGCAATAGTTTACTTGCATGTTGCAGAAGAAATTCCTCTGTGGAAGACTGACTGCTGTTGTTCTGTACATACTTGATGTGAGACTTGTTACCTGGTTAGATTGTTCCTACTCTGCTTTTTTGTCATGAAAAACAACATGTCTTTAAGTACAATGTGAAAATTTTACAGAAACACTTTTTTTTTTCTCTCATGGTTTTGCCAGCATGTCTCAAACATTTTGCCAAGGGAAAATAACTTAATGTACATTTCTGTTCCTCTATGTATCAGCAACAGCTTATGTTTTGGAGAACCAAGGACTAATAATGGCTGTTATTGTTGGGTGCTAGCATTTATACTCATTCTCCTGCTTTTTTTGAGCAGAGCTGCTTGCAGGAGCTATATATGTAAGAGTTCTCTGTCTGCATGTATTTATATAACTTGCATGTTGTGGTTTCATTTTCTTCTTAATTCCTTGCTTTGGAACAACTAAATACAATAGATGAGTGCTTTCTGTTACCCTCTCTCTGATTTTGGGGGTTGTTTTGGGGGCAAGTCTGGGCTTTTTTTTTTTTTTGTCCTGGTGTGGTTTTTTTCTTTAACTCTAAAGGGATTGCAGTTCAGTTCTAGAAATAGAATATTAAGAACATGTGCCTTATTTGAATACTATAAAGTTATTTTCTTTAGCTGAGAAAGATTTATTCATTTCAGCTATAGCCTGGCTTGCAAAAATCAAAGGTAACTGGTCAAATTAACTGGCTCTTAGGGAATCATCAATATCACCATGAAAGATGACTAAGTAAGTTGGATGATGAAGTCAAAACAAGAGCAGTCAGATAGTGGCTGATGTTCTGCAAGAATGTTAGGTAGGTGGCTGTGCAAAATGTGGAGGTTTTCTGTTCATTCAGAGTTTTCCAGGATCTTTCTGACTAATAGAACTTGGTGATAAGGTATGAATTAATTAATTGTTTGTGTACCTCTCTGGGCGTTCAAAGCAGACAAATAGTCTCCTTTGCTCCTTTCAGGTTTTACTGCTTGATGTTTGACCTTCCTGTAAAGAGATTTTTCTTTTTGAAGTGTGTTTCTTGAGTATTCTTGTTTCCACATAACTACATCTATAAAACTGTCAATAGGTGCAACTTGATATTTGAAGTATGTTCTCCAAATTTGTCTAATTTTACTTATGGATATAATGAGGGTAGGTGATGGGAAGATGCTTGTGGATTATTTGTTGGCAGTGAAACTTTTCCTTCTGATACTCAGTATCCAGTCATATTTTCTGAAAGTGTTTCATTTCCTGTTGGACATTTTGGCATCTTTCCATTTCTCTTTTGTGAGATTCCTCTTGGCCCATTTCTCTGGCCTGTTGAGGTCCCTTTGAATGGGAGCACAAGCATCAACCCCTCCTTCCAATTTTGTAACATGTGCAGGCTTGCTGAGGGTGTTCTCATCCCATCATCTAGCCATAAAATGTAGAACACTTAAATATATGAAGAAACTTTCCTGTGAAGGTGCCAGAGCCTGGGGCAGGCTGCCCAGAGAGGTTGTGGAGTCTCCTTCTCTGGAGAGATTCCAAACCTGCCTGGATGTGATCCTGGGCACCCTGCTGTGGGTGAGCTGCTGGAGCAGGGGGTTGGTTGAGGTGATCTCTAGAGGTCCCTTCCAACTCCTACAGTTCTGGAATTCTGTGTAACAGAATTGGCACCAGATTAAAAAAAAAAGTATGATCTACAGCTGTCCCTTCATCTACCCAGACAGTCACCTCAGAAGGTTATGAAGTTGGGCAGGAGTGATGTCCCCTTTGTCAATCCATGCTGACCACTTCCAATCACTTTTTGTTCCTCAGTATGTTTGGAAGTAGTTTCCAGGAGGATCTACTCCATCCCATTCTCAGAGATCAAGTTGCAATTCCCTGTGTTTCTTTTGTGCCCTTCTTGAAAATAGGAGTGACATAAAGAGTTTTATTAATTGTATGAGGAAGGAAAAGAGAGAATCATCCTTCTTGTACACGTTTCCTGTGACAGAGGGCTGAGACAACTTATACTGCAGTGGTGAAACATTTTCAGTCTGGGAACCCTGAGGTTATAACTTTCAAAGCAGCTCAACTGGAATGGCCACATTACTCATTTATGAACCCTCTATAAAGTCAGTTATATCCTGAGAGAATAGCCTGGTAATGTTAAGCAGTGACTCTGCTGGGAGATGGGTCATCATTTTTCTGTGTGTAAAATACTGATGCTTTTCTGTTTCAGATGTTGGGATTTAATTTGGTTGTTAGTATAAGAACATTATGACCTGTGGAGGGAAAATGGAAATGCTGGCTTAAATTGCATCTGGAAGCCCTTTCTAATGCCTGCTTGAATTTAACCTATCAAAGTTTATAGAAGTAAAAACCCTAAAGATTTGGTCCATTAATATTCTTGCCAGGTAGGGGAAAAAAAAAAGAAACCAGTTAGTTTTAATTTGACCAACTGTCCCCTGTCAACAAAACCTGGGATTCTAATATGTGATAAAAATGGTTAAGTGGGGAACCTTTCAGACAATATTGACTTATAGAATTTTTTTCAAACATTGCAGTTTGATGCATGAAATTATTTCTCTTCTAAAGCAGGGATAATTTTAGCCTATAAATCATAGAATCACAGAATGGTTTGGATGGGAAGGGACCTTAAAGCTCATCTAGTTCCAACCCCCCTGCCATGGGCAGGGACACCTCCCACTACACCAAGTTGCCCAAAGCCCCATCCAACCTGGTCTTGAATGTGTTCAGTGATGGAACATCCACAACTTCTCTGGGCAGCCTGTTGCAGTGCCTCACCACTCTCATAGTGAAGAACTTCTTCCTAACTTGTAATCTAAATCTCCCCTTTTCCACTTGGAAGCCATTTATCCTTGTGCTGTCACTACAAGCCCTTAACACACACATGGTCTGTTGGATGCCTTTAGGTCAAAAATGCTAAATGCTTGAGAGAAACTCCATGTTTGAAAAAAGTCCTGGATGAGGGCTAGTTGTCACTGAGGTTACCTTGGGCACTGAGCTATCCTCAGAGCTCCTTTTCAGCAACTTCAAACCCTGTTTTCCACCTAGGTGGTCCTCGCCAGCTGGTACCGTGTCTATACTGCCCTTATGGATTTCCTTGGTGTGCCAACAAAGACATGTTGGACTGTAAACAGAGGGAAAGGGCTCAGCCCCGTTGAAAGCTGTGAGGGTGAGTTGTGTTTTCTTCTCCTTTCTCCCTGGAAGCATATAATTGTGACTTTATGTATTCCAGAAGTAATAAATGTTCCTGTGTCTGTCACTGACGTCCTTTCATTTGGCCAAGCCTGTGTTTTTGGCAGGTTCACAACAGAAGTGAGAAGCATGAAAAAAAAGATGCTTTTAAGAAGAGCAGGGGTGAGAATGTGGGCTTTGTTTCTTAGCTAGCTCCTCCCTAGGCTGGATTCCTGGACTGCACTTCAAAACTTCACAGTTGTAGTCTGAACCTTCATCACGTGGGTCTGTTGTGAAGAATCAGATGTCTTAAATTTAATTGGGGGCCACTGTGCATGTATTAATTTTTTTGTAGCTTCTGTAGACTCCCCAGTACATTCCAAATTCTGGCATTTCAAAGACTTACCCTCTGTATTTCCTCCCCTAACTACAACCTGAGGAGAGGGGAGGATGGGAAAAACTATTCAGCATAAGGATTTCAATCTCATACTTTGATTTTGATACTAAAGCTTGGGTGAGGCCTCTTGTTTTGTTTGGGGGCTTTGTTTTGTGTTGTTCCCCCCCTATTTAAAGTATTGGCTTATCATGTAAATATTATGCCACAAAAGTACCTTGCCAAGAAGCTCTCTTGAGATGTTCTACAGTCAATTAAAGCTGAACAGTAGATGGTAGCTTGTGGAGTTGTTTCATTTCATCATTTAAAATGTCTTTGTGTGGTGACAAGTTAGTATTTTTCCTTTGCACAAAGGCTTTAAGAACCTTCTCCAGAGCTTGAGTGATTCACTTGCTCTAATTTTGTCAGAAGCAATAAACAGTGAATAAATGTCTAACCTTTCATTCCTGTTCTTTGTAAAAACAAAACCAAACCAACAAAACCCACCAGCTGTTGAGACTACCATGTTTGGTGAGCATATCATCACCTCACTTTAGAGAGCTGTCTTCCTGCATTTTTAGCAATGGTGAATAATCATCCCTGCATATGAAAAGATGAAGTTTTGCTACCTTCTCTATGATGAATAAGGCTTTTTATTCTGGGCTGCTGAAATGATTAGAGCCAGGAGGGTTTAAAGAAATAAATGGAAAGAGAATAACCACAGAAGTGTGAGCTGGGAGGTGTCTGTGAATGAATAAATTGAAAGACTTGCATTAGTGGACAATTTCTTGGCTTCTAATGAAACAAAGCAAAGAGCATTGTGTGGGATATGTTTAAAGATGGTTTTACTCCTGCAAGAGAAGGGAAGTGAGAGTATAGGGAGTACAAACCTCTTCTAAAAAGCTTTATGAAGTCAAAAATGTAGAGAATGTTCTTATGCTTTCTATACATGGCAGGTTTTTTCTTTTCAGTTAGTGCTTCCCTCTTGGCACATTCTGTTGCTGACAGCCCCAATATTGAGCCTGCCCCTCCTCTATTCTTTTCCCACAGAACTTTACTCTTCCAACTGAACCTCCACAATAACCTTGGTGACATTAACTATTTTTTTGTTGCCTCTCTCTGTAGCTATATTAAAGCAGTATGCTGTGTGCTGTATTACACTGATTGTATGGTGGTTTATAAAGAATTTGGTCTTTCTTCTGCATTTGACAATGTGTTACCTGTTTCTTTGTTAGGGTTGGGAGACCCTGCTTCCTTTTATGTTGCTGTGATTTTTCTTTTGAATGGATTAATGATGTCACTGTTCTTCATATATGGTACATACCTCAGGTAAGGCAGTTGAGACTGAGCTGTTTAGTTGGCACTAGCCATCAGTTTTTATACAAAATTTGAGGAAAATGCTGAAGTAGTTTGATGGGCTGTTGCTTATTTGTTTGTACATTAATAGTGCTTTTTATTACATACATATTGTCACTAAAAAACTACTGGAACAGAGAAGCTTTGTGCTTCAAATAAAACATGATGCTGGAAAAAGTTGTGGAAAATTTCAGTGAAGTGATATCTCATTGATACCACTGAGTTATGGATAAAACTAAATGCTGGACAGTTTTTAAATGGTTTTTGACAGGTTTCTACTTTTAAAATTATCAGTGTAGCTCATTTCTGAAGTTTGACAGTCTACTTTTAACCAAGACCTAGATCACCTTTCAAAGTCCCTTCCAGACCAAAACATTCTATGATTCTTTGACTGGAGTTTTCCCAGTGCTGTATCTCAAGTTCTTTTGCATGTCATCTCAATTTTAACTTAACTGGGAAGGCAAGATATTTTTTTTAAGGTAATGCATTCTTTCTGGAGATATGTATATGGTTCCCTTTTTCTATGAATTCCTCTTTTCAGTATCTGTCTTTAAATTTCAGGAACTGTTAATACACTTGCATACAAAAATAGACTTTCATGTTCAGCAGAAAAACAGAAGTGTGGTTCAAGTAAAGAATAGCACAGGCAGGAGCTGACAGTGAAAGTGTTTGGGGGTGAAATGTGCATGTTTGTGTTCCTTAACATAAGAAACAAATGTCTCATGTTTTGAAGAAGTAGATACTTTGGATATTTGTATCAATTTGTCATTTTTTTTTTCTCTTAAGGTATATCGCAACCCACATTTTTATATATTTATATAACTGAAAAACCAGTAAGGTCTCTATTTCCCAGTGCTTATTACTTTGGATATTTGTATCCATTTGTCATTTTTTTTTCTCTTAAGGTATATGGCAACCCACATTCCTATATATTTACATAACTGAAAACCCAGTAAGGTCTCTATTTCCCAGTGCTTAATTTGTCATTTTTTTTTTCTCTTAAGGTATATCGCAACCCACATTTTTATATATTTATATAACTGAAAAACCAGTAAGGTCTCTATTTCCCAGCGCTTTCCCTAGACTTGGCCTGTGTTGAATATAAATAACTACCAAGCATTGACAGTAATTCAGTTTTTAATATAAATAATCTACAATGTAGGTAGTGAAGATGCCTAGAATATTAATGCAGTTCTGTCAAGGTGTAAGTCTGGGGTTATGAGAAGTAACAAGTGACTACAAAGCTTCCTGCAGGTAGGATTTAGTTCCTATTAATTATTCTGAAGAAAATTCATAGTTGGAGACCAGATCTAAACGACTGGTTGGCCATTATGGCTTAGTCAAAGCAAGCCAAAATATTTAGGTTTTTCCATAAGGTGTGAAAAATAGAAGAACTGAATCTGGAGTAATGTTTTATTAAACTGGAGTAGGTAATCTTCTGAATTAGCATAAGTCTCCTCCATAAAGTTGATTTCTTTCTGCTATGCATTTAGAAAAGCTTTTTCCATAGCTTGGCACATTTGATGGTGGGACACCATCCTCTAATATTTTCTGTCTCTTCATTCATGAATTTGTTAGCAGTAATCATGTCAAACCTACATAATTGCTTTTTTCTTTTTTTTGTTTTTAATCTGTGTGTTCACAGAACATGTAATCTTTCTATTTCAGCCTTTATTTGCTTTTAGTCTCTTTGCAACTTTGCCTAGTGATGCAAGGTGATAAGATAGTGGAAGAACATTTCCTTATCATTATTTTCCAAGCTAATATGTGTTCTCACATCTGTGCTGGCTGTATTCTGGGAGCTTGCCCAAAGAGTTAAGCTAGCAGACAGCTAGTTGCTTTTGTAGCCCTATTTTTCTTTGTAGGACTAGTTTTTGGTGTGTAGCTCCCTTAACCAATTTCCCCACCAGCTTAGGAGATTTTCAGACATAATATGTCCCTGCCCTAACACTCTGTGTATGGTCTCTGCTTATGCAAATGTGCTTTGGAATCTTCTTATTTGATGCAAATGAGTCTTAAGCTCTGGAGCATTCTCTGTGGGGATAACTGAAGCAATATGGTGAGGACTCATGCCATTTATTTTTACTTATTTTTTATGGACAAAAGAATGGCACTTGGATGATAAGTACTTTATGCAGTGGTGAGATTCTACCTCCCCCCAGCCTTTCCCCCTCTTTTTCTTACAAAGGACAGGACACTTAAGCTGACTGTCAAATAACTGCATCTTGAGGAACTACCAGCAGATTTCCCATTTCTGACAGTACTTTTGCAGTATTTTGTTTCTTCCATTTTACCAACTAATTGCATTTCCCCCAGGTGACTTTAAGCTTCAGCTTATTGTACCCAGGGAGTCAAAAGACTACTCTCATTATTGCCAAGCTGACTCTACCACATGAGGTGTAGCTGTTTGGGTCATCTGTAGCTCATTAAAAATGATAATTTATTAAATTTAGATTATTCTGTATTAAGCATGGAGGATGTAGGTTCCAACTGAAAGGCCTGTTCTTTACTAATTGGAGTGGGGAGTTTCACTGGAGAGATTAATCCTTTATCTTCTGTTTTGCCACAGAAAGGTTTAACTACTGTATCTCCTAGGTGAAAAAATAACCAGTCTAACTCAACACTCTACATAACCCTCTGTGAAATAAGCTCTGTTCACTTCCTCTTGTGGAAGAGACACTGACATGATGCATTTCCCTCTCCTCTGCTGCAGATTTACTGATCTCTTCTCAATGTGGTGAAATAGTGATCCCTTACAGGGGCTGACAGCTCTCACACATTCATTCAGAATACAATTGACACCTCTCTAGTCTAGAATTTAAGGTTTTTATCACAATGTTAACCTTTAGCATAGACCTTGAATCTTATTTCTATTTTTGGGAAAGTTTTTGCAAACCTTGAGTCTGCTTTATTTCTAAGACTAACATTTTTTTTTTTAATATTAAGCATGTTATTTTAGCTATTTTGGGTTTCAGTTTACAATTTGTCAACTGAAAGGTTGAGTTTTGTGTAAGAATGCACAATTCCTGGAGATTGTTTTAGCATTCAGGTGGTATCTTTAATCCTCAGATTCTGTGCCCTGATTGTTTGACTTTGTATATTAGGGATGGGTGAAGGATCTGAGGTGTGTTTTTTCTTTTAAAGATTCTTAACAGCTGACTGATAACTTCAGTAGCCAAAGTGATATCTTCAATCATTTGTAGTAGTGCATTTGTTCTTTGATTTATATCCCAGGACATGAGTAATTGCAAATCTAGTCAAACAAAAAGGAAATTTTATCTATTGCTTCTTTTGAGCTAGGATCAACCCAAGTAGTATCTCTGGGCTTAGTGTTGACTTCATGGTGGTAATTGTTCAACGAGTGAATTTGATTTGGTTTAAAAAGGTTTAAAAATCTTTAAGGGCTTGAAAAACTTTCATGTTAACATCACAGTGCTCTGCATAAGAATTGAATTGTGTCTTGTATTGACCATGCCATGAATTAATTTCTAAATAAGTTTTTTGAATGTGGTTGATTTGATTACCCTGTGAGAGTCTTAGATTCAGACCAAAGTTCTCTGTTGGGTGATTGACTGTGCAAATTCTTAAGGTTTCTGCTCAACACCTTGGGGAAGAAATGCACCTTTTATATTGCCTGGTGCTGAAAGAGAAAAAGTTTGACACTCTTCCAGACTGAGCTCTGGGTACAGCAGATGAAGCACCAGATGACATGATCCAAACTGCAGTTTGTGAGGAGTGGAATAACCATTTTCCACGTTTCTGATGTTAAAATTGGTGCTCTGCAGAAAAGAGCTGAAGTATGAAGAGTGGTCTGCTCTGAAAGAAACATTGGCTAACTAGTGTTGTAGTATTATGTGTGTATGCTGGAGATTGCTTTCTTTTAGTGCTTGAAAACATTCTCCCCTCCTAAACTTAGCTGTAGGTAAGTGCTGCTTCACATTTTTCAAGCAGCACTGACCATTATGGGATTCTCTTGTACCTATTTTCCCCATTCTCTTCACAGTGGGAGCCGTCTGGGAGGCCTTGTTACTGTGATGTGTTTCTTTTTCAACCATGGAGAGGTAGGTCTCCCTCCCCAGCCACCCTGTTTTTGTAGTTTCCCTTCTGTTTTTGTAGTTTTTTTAAGTATAAGATAATTATCATTAAAGACAGTGATGTTGCTTATCCATTAGGGGATGAATTTAAAGGACATAAGACATTTAAAGCAAAATAGTCTATGACTGAAAATGTTTAGCACAATCCAATGTGTCACCTTAGATGTGGAACCCAAAATAATCCAGAAAATATTTTGTGTTGTGTTCCAGCCACCCTCCTTCCCTTCTGTTTTTGTAGTTTTTTTTAAGTATAGGATAATTATCATTAAAGATAGTGATGTTGCTTATCTATTAGGGGATGAATTTAAAGGGCATAAGACATTTAAAGCAAAATAGGCTATGACTGAAAATGTTTAACATAATCCAATGTGTCACCTTAGATGTGGAACCCAAAATAATCCAGAAAATATTTTGTGTTGTGTTCCTGAGATTGAAGTTTGACTAGCACAATGACTTCAAGTTTCAGAACATCCAACTATTCTGTTTTTGTGCCCCTTCCAGATGTAGCTGGGCTACTTGTACCATGTGAACAAGCTTCAGAAATGGAGGTTTTCTTTAAATTTTTATGTATTTCCCTGGAAATTCATGAATTCACACACAAAACCAAACAAAATCCCCAAATCTCTACTCCTGATGCACTACAGGCTACACAATTTAGAAGCTGTATTTGTATAGAAATCATTCCAATGTTAAACTTTAGCAAGCTGCAATGACAGGAGGGGAAAAAGAAACAAAACCTGTAAAAGAAATTGTCACTTAAAACATCTTCTTATGTCCCCAGCTGATGCTGTTCATGTCACAGTTTCATATTTTTAGAGAACTCCTGGCTTTTATTCTGATATGCTTGAAAAGTGTTTCTGGTTTTTTAATGTTCATTTTATGTGTGTGACATTATAAATATTTATTTTGACTTAAAATGCAGGTGTACTGTAAAGATTTTTTAGGCAGAAACTAGCTACTTTGTTTTTGTTAAGGGTTAGATTTATGGCTTTTTTTCTTATTTTACTGTGCTGAACTTGATAGAAAACTCTTGAGTAGTAAGAATATGTAGCTGCACGTAACAGAATCAAAGATGCTTCTATTCATGGTGAGCTTTGACAGTTTCCTCATAAACCACAAATCTGTGATGAAATAGCTGTTTTGTTTTCAAGTTTCATTTGAAATGTTTTTCTCCAAATATCCTCTGGGAAGAATTTTTCACCCGTGGTCCAGACCAGGCAAATGTCACAGAGTTTCTAACCTGGTTTTGGTGCTTTTAAGAGGGTAAATACAAAGTTTTCTGTGGGTTTCTATTCTTCTCAACGGGGTTGTGAAGTGGAGTAAATGTTTTGTCCTTTTCTTGGGCATACTGATAGAGTCTGTGCTGTTTTGCCAAGTCTTTGAAGGTAATGAAGTGTCATTTCAGAAAGGAACAAGCTGAAAACTTCAAAGATAGTGGTAACAGTAATGAAAAGAAGCATTTGATGGCACAGGCAGTCCTCCTATCCATAGGAGACCTCATCTCTCTCTATGGGTGACTTGACTTGCAGCATAAACACAGATAATGTGTGTATTTTGGAGAATAGCATGAAATTAGGTCTGCTTAGCTCTACACATAGCCTGGGCTCAGGTAGAGCCTTGGTAGGGTGACCCTGATTCAAGCTCAGCCATGTGGATTCAGAAATTTAAAGATTTCTGGAGAGCAACAGGACTTTTTGCAGAGGGGCAATGTCAGATCTCAGCTGCCTCTTGGAGTTTGTGCTGGAACTAGTGAAGTAACTCAGAGCTGTTTGATATTGTGTGTATGGTTATGGTAATATATGTAATTATCTGTGTGTAGGTGGTCTGGCTTTACTGGGTGTACTGTTGGAACACATGCAAGAGGTTTGCATGCACGTGTGTATATACAAAATATTCTAATTAACTCTTTGATATGGCTTTGATTCTGTGGAAATCATCTTGCACGTGGTTCAACAGTACATACTGTGGAGCTGGACCAGTTGCTAAAAAATTAGCTTTCCTTTTTATCTGCAAGTCTTGGTATCTCAGATGTAAAAGTGATTTTTCCTTCTGGCACTGAGCTAATGATCCTGTGGCACTATGTTTTTTATTTGTGCTCTGCTTGGGCTACTGTGTTTTAATGATTTCAAGCTTAGACAGATCTGATGTATTTATACCTGCAGCAAAGTTAGTTCCCAGCCTTGATAAATCATTCACAGGTTGATTGAGTTTAGTATCACATTCCAAATAGAGAAAAATAACATGGGCTACATCAGTCAATTCACTTTTAAGGTAATGCTTCCTTTTTATGGTTTTATGTGCTCAGCATTCCTTTCCTCTACCTCCACCAGTATCAAAAGATTTGGCAAATCAAACCTTGCTGCAGTCTTAACAATAATCAAGAAGACTACACTGCTTTAGAATAAACATGATTATATTAATTGCTAATAAACATATTTTTAACTAATTGTATCTGTGCAGTCAGCTGAAGACAACACTTTAATGTGTATTTATGAAAGGTTTATTTTAATGCTAATCAGGGTGCAGCTTTTAGAGTGGCTTTTAGGCAGCAAAGACTGATTCGTGTGATGGGCTTCTGTACTTTCCATTTATTTTACATTATTTCTACCCATTTTTCTCACTATTAATTTAACACAGTTGTGAAATAGCAAGACAAAAAGCAAGATTATAGGAAGTGAAGGAGAAGGAACATCATGGCATCAACATCTAGAAGCTTTAATAAATTCATTGAAGATCAACAATGGTTTTGTCCTGTTGTTGTAGAGAACTTATTTTTAGTGCAAATCTATTAATATCCATTTTGAACCCACTTGTTTGTATGTCAAAGCTGTCCTCTCAAGTTGTAATTATTTTTTTTTGATCAGTGCCATCTGCAAGCCCTTCATAAAGAGCTGAAGGTAAATATTGGAGATGAGAGTTATAGCTGAGTCATTTGCCATGAACCCCACGAAATTAATGGAAGAAAAGCTATTCAGTTGTCTTCATTGTATTATGCTGTGCTTCATTAAAGAGTGAAGTAAACAAAGAATGAAGTAAATAAGTGTAAGCTCTGCAAGACCTTAATTTCATGGGTTCAATTTTACTGGCCAGTGTTGGAGGGCAGCTTTGGTTTTTAGGCTTTCTGTGCTGTTGCTAGTAGAAATGCAAAATGTTCATCATCTAGAAAACTTGAGTGTAATGAAGGGTATGTTGGTTGCCCTTCAGATCTAGACAGTGCATCATAGACCTCAAGTCTGGAAGCTGCTTCCTTTTGCCTCTTCTTCTCTGCTTCCTGGCTTCTTTTTTTTTTACATTCTTTGAGGAAAAACTCATGTATCTTGGTTTTTATTTTATTGAAGTATCTATGGTCATTCATTTTGAAACAGAAATGCTTTATTTCATGCAAATGTAGCAGCAGCAAATGTTATCATCTAACCCAGTTCTTATTTTTAGTGCACTCGTGTCATGTGGACTCCACCCCTGCGTGAAAGTTTCTCATACCCCTTCCTTGTCCTTCAGATGTTGCTTTTGACCTATATTCTCAGGTACCTCTCAAATTATACTTCACATTTTACACTGATGTAAAAGAATGGAATGTCCCAGGACGTTGACTGAAGTGTATTTATCTAAATCTGTATTAACATAGAAACTTTCCTGTGGCTGTTACATTGCAGACGCTGCACCAGTAGAACTGCAGTCATGTCTCACTTATTAAAAGGACAAACTTTGCAACTTGAAGACACAATTAAAATAAAAATCAGAATTACTGTGTTGGCAAACATGTATCTAAACTAAAAAAAATCAGAATTTTTGGTTGATGTCACTTCCTTCTCATGAGAAACAAGCTGATACTCCATCAATTGGTTTTGTCCCTCTTGGAGAGTGGTATGTTGGTTGCACTTAGAATAAACCTATGCTATGCAACAGCAGATGCTGTGGGCACCCATCAGCTAGTATGTTCTTGCACTTTTCTATGACTAACTAGTCTAATTAACTAGTTCAATGACTCAGAGCAATCTTAATTACATTAATGCAGGGATGCTCTTGAGTTTATTAGCCCTGCTTTTCCGTGGTTGTTTCTGCCTTAAAACCTAATTGTGTTACTATCTTGCCTCTTCTGAAAAATAAGCATGGTCCTTAATAACTGAGGGCTTTTCCACCAACTTCGTTGCATCAGATTTGCAGTGTATTTATGATTTAGCTGAACTTTGTACTGGTAACTCCAGATTTTCCTTTATTAGACCATACTGATTTGTAGTTATTGCTCACTAAACTAAAAATGCTTTGTGCTAGTCACTAACTTGGGGTTTTTAGATGAGGAAAAGGTATGTGCTGGCTAGGAAAATGTTTTACAGTATAGCTTGTAGAGTGATTTCTAGATTTCATGTTAGAAAGGCATCTGTTAATTTAATGCTAAATTATGAGGTCAAACAAACCAAGGAGATGAAGCTAGGGTGATCAGAGCACCTAAATTCTGTACCTATAATTATGACATTTCTTAATTAGGTAGATTCACTCCTCTTCTTCAAATCTTGGTACTTAAATAGTGCTTGGGCTTGCTTACCAAGAATAAGTAGGTATATAATCTAAGCATTTCAGAGCAAGGTTCCAAAAAGGGGATAACACATTTTGACTTTGTTTCTCAGTTAGAATTCCTGCATCAAGAGCAACTCTCTTTTCTGTATGGCAGTATTCCAATGAAATACAGGAGCTGCTGTTGAAATGGAGACTGAAGCTTAAATTCTCCATTATTCCACTTGTATCACATTTGTGTAACATATTACTGAATACCTTAGACTCATTCTCAGCATGACATCCAACAGAAGTTAATCTCAAAAGGCTTTTTAAAAGAAACTGAAGAAAATTCTACAGAATTTAGTGGGACTGCTGTCATCTCTTGGTCTTGGGTTTTACAGCAGAATATTTAAGGTGTCTTCATCTGTTGGAGGCCACTTATTGTAACTTAAAGCATGATGTGTTTTTGAAGTGAACTCAAAGCTAACACAGGATTAAATAGCACTTATAGCAGAACATAGAACAGGTGCTTTTAGTTAAAGATGAGTTTCATGTATTTGTCATTGTCTTCTGCTCTGAGACCTTGCTCAGGATTGCTAGCAGAAAGTAAACATAGGAGAGGAATGAGAGAGAGGAGAGAAATCACTTTCAGCTGCAGACTTCTGATCATAGTTGTGATCCCAGCTGAAATGGAAATGGTTGTGACCTGACTGCAGAGCTGTCAAAAGAAGCTGGACTGCTGCAGGTGACATATTACATGCTGCCAGGAGAAGACTTGTTTGGTAACAAGTCACTCATCAAAGAGTTAAGAAACATTAAGCATCAGAAGTAGAGTTTTTGGAAGCTGTGATGGAAAATGGAAATTAAATTTCCTTGAGCAGTGATTTGCAGTTGATCAGTGCCAGTAAATGCCAAGGTAACTTTATTTTTCTTCCTTTCTCTATTGTACTTTTCAATAATATGCAAACACTGGTGTAATTTTACTTACTGATGCCTCTTCTGTCTCTTTTTCCCAAGGATTCCGAATATTAATACAGGAAGCTTGACTGCACTGTGTGTTTCTAATATCTTTTTCATGCTTCCCTGGCAGTTTGCTCAGTTTGTTCTTCTAACACAGGTAAGACCATATTCACCTCTCCAGAGCCTTTTGGTCTTAGCTAGGCAAATTTGGCTGCTTTGTATAGGGATTCACAACTATACCAGTGCTTCCCTTGCAGCCAGATTTGACTCTTGCTCTCAGGGAAGATTCACAACATTTATCACAATATTTTGCTAGGCTTAAAGTACTTCTGTTTTCAGGAGTAAAACCAAAAAATTACTTTTCTCTTAAAGCAGCCTCCAGCCTAAGAGCAGTGCATTAGAACAAGAAAAAACTTTGTATATTGAAGTACAAAAATTAAACAGGCATTGATTTTGTGTCTCTTTAGGCAATTCCAGGTTCTTAAGTGGAGCAATGTTTGCATGGCATGTAATATCTGGCATGATTTTGCATGGTTTCCTATTTGAGTCTGTGAGTAGAGGCATAATCTTACTGTCTGAAGGTTCAGACAGTGGAGGTAACTTTAGCTAGTGTTGGAAACATAGTAAATGCTAATGTGAGCAGTTGGCTACTGTCTCACAGCACATTTTCTTAGTGTTTAAATTGATTAAAATGTAGCCTGTTGATGGAAATCCATCTATGTCTCCATACTCTTTCACTTGTCTGTCCTACTTGAATCAAATGCTGTTTGGTTTGAGGTGATAGTTGTATGTGCCATGGTACTGTAAGATTTCTAACTGCAGAAGAGGAAGCCATTAAATTCTGTAACATGTGAGAAGCTCATCACTGCTGCCAGTTTCAGATGCTAAGTCTGGAATTTGAAATTACAGGTTGAATTCATAATTCCATTGATTTCCCATGTGACTTTTAGTAAGCTGCCTAAACAATAAATCTCATTTTCCTCAGCCACAAATTAAGGGTGCTTCCATACTTTGCTGAAAATCCATGGCTAAAAAATGTTAATGAATTCTATATTTATATTTTTTAAAAAACTAAGGGTGAAAGATGATGTGTTAGTGCTGGTTTGGTGACTTGGATTTTTAGAAAGCTGAGTACTTCTTTCTTAAAAATGGGAATTTGATAATTATTATTCAGAGCAGCACAAGCTTTATGAAAGAAACTTCCATGAAATGCCTAAATACTTAGCAAAAAGTAGCAATAACAGTTAATGATTAAGTAATCACTTTTTTTATGTGACTGTGTATTCTGCTAGAAGCAATAGACCACTGCAAATGTTTTAAAATTACCTTTCACTTTTGATTCTAGATAGCTTCGTTATTTGCTGTGTATATTATGGGTTATATTGACTCCAGCAAATTACAGAAGATACTCTCTGCTCATATGGTAATACTTTTTTTTTTTTTATTTTTAACCTTAAATCCCCTCAAATGAGTTTGAGCATCAATTGAAAAGGTGCAATGATAAGGGATGGAGGGGCCTGGATTTGAGGATTTAATCTTGGCTATATTTATATCACAGTGTCAGAAGCTAAGATCCCTGTGGTACACAGGAGACTTTTAAATCCAGAAGAATTATCAGCCTAAAAGATTTGTAGAAATATTTTCATATTCATTCCTTGGACTTAAAGATACTGTCTCAAACAACAGCCTAGAAAACATTCCAAGTAATAAAGCAAGAGCACTAAGCAGTTGAAAGGACAACATTCATCTCATGCCACAGGTTAGCAGAAACAAAAAGTGAGGTGTTTGTAAGTCAAAATTGGAGAGCAGACTCTTTATCAGTGAAGGAGAATGCCAACTAAAATTGGGTTTTGAAGGCTACTGTAGTCTTGACCATGCAACGATGTTGTGGTTGAACTGTTTGGCAAGATATTTAGAAAGGAGGACAAAGAAAATGAACTGTTAGCCTGAGGAAAAACTATTTTTTTTCCAAAAATGGGTGAGAAAATCAACAAAAGGAGTTCATAAAGGAAAGGCATGCAAGTTTCTGCATAATATATCTGACTGTCATTTTTGAAGTTAAGGTAATGATCAAATTTTGCTACCAGGAGTTTTGCTATTTGAAATGAGATTACAGTTTTAACCCAGAAAGATTTAAACAACAAGTTCCATGCAGCTCATTTCTGATATATGTTCAAAATGCTGGATCCCTGTCAGATTTTCCAGGCAAATTTACAAATAAACATCTTGGTTTGGTAATTTTTTTTGACAGAAGCAGGATGAAAATGGTCAAGCCTTTTGGCTTACGTCAATAGCTCTATCAGAATTTTGGTGCCAAAGTGTCATAAAAAGCCTCTTTTCAGACAGATGAACAATCATTTTACATTACAGAGAGAGCTTAATGAGGCTGGGTAAGCTGCCAGTCTTTGTTTTGTGGTGTTGGCAAGTTTTGCACCCCCATACTTTCCTGTGGAAAATGAGTCTCACTAATGAGGAGGGGAGTACAGAGTCTACAAATTTTATAAGTAACTATATTATTTTTTTCTTTATTCCTGTGTGTAGAAGAAGACAGAGATTGATCATTGATTTTGCTCTCCAAGTTAGAAAATGTAATCCAGCTTGAGCTGGATCCATCAGGAGATCAGGAGGGCAGATAAAAGTTCTGTTTCAACCTTGACTTTCATCCTTGACCTTGAATATATTTGAAATATATGTTTCTCAGTTTGGAAAAAAAGATGACAACAAACATTTTATTCAACATTTCTATGTTTGTCAAGGATTCTGAAAGATAACAAGCAGGATGGAGAAATAATATGGAAAAAAAAAAATTAAATTAATAAGTTAGGAATCACTTCAGAAATGTAGCTGTTATATCACATGGGTTAGCCCTATGGTCTTGTTGTCTGTAAGTACTTTTACAATATAAATTAACATAATGATCTAAACTTGGCTGCCTGTTGCCATTAAATCCTTAGAATTAGTGTTTTCAGAACAATTCTGTAAGCTGAGTTTCAAACTTGAACTTGCTGTGAAGTAGGTGTCTTTAAATGTAAGCCTGCTGGCACAAGGTAATTTCTATAATTAGGCAATTGTTGCCATTTCCATTTTAATTATTTTTATTTTCTTCTTTCAGGTATCTCTTGTAGTGTGTTTTATTCTGATGTTTGGTAATTCAATGTTGTTGACATCATATTATGCTGCATCTTTAGTAGTTATCTGGGTAAGTTGTTTAAGAAAACAAATGTATGATATGCAAAGACTATTGCTGGACTTTTATGTATTTATTGATCTAAAATGTGAAACTGCTGCATTACCAGATAATTGAGAAATCCCTGACATGACAAACAGAATTAGACCTTAAAAGTACTTGGAGAATGAGTTGATACTAATTTTAAAAAAATCTTGAGTTTTTACACCCAAACCTCCTCATAAGAGAAATTCAGTTAAGGCTGTTCTCTTATTTTTATAGCTCTCTCCATTTTATAACAATGTAAAATGTACCATGTCTGTATTTTTGACTGGAGTAATTGTAGAACAAGAAGGGGAGCAAAGAGGAGTGAGTTTGAAATGCTTCTTTATTAACTGTGAAACTGCAAATGCAGAACAAATGAACAAAACCATACATAATAATGGTTTAAGACTGATTGAAACTGCTGAATCACATTGCTGTGTTAGTGAAATTATTTGATGAGACTCATCTCATCATTCATTATCTTAATTTTTCCTTAAATAGGAAAACCATTAGACAACCTATTTCATATATTTTTTTTAGGGGGATTTATGTGCATAGGAAGTAAGAGCTAAGACTGTGTGTATTAATCCCTTTTAGCATACTGCAAATAATTTCCATTTCTGATCTTGCCTCTACTAGAAGCTTGGGGTGAGCTCAGTGATTTTTTTTTTTTCTTAGTTATTGTACATCAAATTAGCTTAAAATGAGTCCTCCTTGTGTCATAAAATGGGGAACATACTGTGAAACAGATACCAGTAACTCCTCCCACCCCCCAATATTCTGTTACCTTGTTTCAAAATCATTTATATTATACTATCAGTAATTTATTTATTGCTTCAGATGTCTCTTTTCATTTGTGGAAAGTGACATGATTCAGTTTCCCCTTGCCTTTGATTTAAAGAGGCTTAGAACTATGTAATACAGAATATTACTTGTTAAGGAGAAGATGAGTCTTCCATTAATTTTACTTAAACTCCAGTAAGAGTTTTGATGTTGGCCTCTTTTGCCAGTGTGGGGTGAAATCACAATATTATATATTCATTCATATTTCAGGTTGTATTAATGATGGAGGTTTTTTTAATATATAGCTGTGTGGAACAATAGGCACTTACCAAAACAAACAACAAACCCCCTTATCTGGGGTACTGGGGTATTTTATTGTTACTATATGTTGCTTGAAAACATTCATTCATTTTATTATTAGGGGATTGTTGAACTGAGTCCAAAAGTCTTGAAAAGCAGCAGAAGAGAAGTCTATATATGGGTAAGGAATTTAATCTCTTTTGAATTTCAGTTTTTGAATTTTGGGGTTTTTAAATGAAATACAGAAGGAACCTCTGGTCTAGTTTCTAATAGTTGAAAGTCAGGAAATAAAGCTGAACTACTCCCTTTGATAAATCGTCCATGTTCCCAGAAATTAAACTTAAAATTACTGAAAGAGTGTAAACATACAAAATTAAACGTGTTGCTGTTTGAAGGTTATTTCAATTTACTGATATCAATGTATTACCAACTTAAATATATTTACAAAACCTAAGATCTGTATGAAAATCCCTTTAAAATAAAGAAAAAAGCAAGTAGAAAGCTAGCAGTGCCTGCAGGATGGAGATTAAGATACTGCATTAGATATTCACTGAAATGTGTCCTGTTTAATGGTTGGGTTTTTTTAATAGAACAACAGCAGGCAACTTGTAACCACATAACTAAGCAAGACATCTGTGAAACTGCAGACCAGTACTTGTCACTTTTGGAGAAGGAAAACTTGAGCCTTGATGAACTGCTTATGGCTGTATGTGCATGGAATAAAATCAGATAGATCTGATGCAGCCTCTGGGAAAGGGAGTCAGATGTGTTTGACCTCTTTGAAGGATGTAGATGAGGGTGTGGGGGTGAATGTAGTGCACTTGAACTTAAGAAACCTTTTTTGACAAGATATCTAACTGGAACTATAAAATAAAATAAACTCAACTCCATGGGATAAGGTATGAATGTTAGAAGGGTGGAATTAAATGGTAAATTTTCAGAAGACCACCACCACCCTCAGTATAAAATAACTTCCTAAATCAGTCCTTGATTTCAGCAGAGAAATCTTGGTATTCTTATGGAAAAAAAGAAGTTCTGTGAACACATCAACTCATTACTGAGCAGGCACCCAGAAGGAAAACCATAGTATTATAGAATGTATTGTGTTGGAAGTGGCCTCTAAAGGTCTAAAGGCTCAAAAATACATAATGGAAGCCACAGAAAAGGAGCTGCAGAGAAGGCAGAAAGTATATTTTTGTAATATATTTTGTAAACTCATACTTAGCATCCTAAATATTGCAGCCTCAGTCATTGTATCTTACTTAAAAACCAAACCAACCAACCCAAAAGATAGAATGCCTTCCCCCCAAAGTGTACCACCATGAAATTTAAGTGGACAGAGCATGAAGAGAATTTCTACAGTAGGATTGCTAAATAGCTGAGATTTTAAAATAGGTTAGGATTCTCCATCTTGGAAAATAAAGGGAAATATGACAAAGCCAGTGAATAGAAGCAGGATATAATTATAGTTTATTTAGTGCCCCTTATGCTAGCAGCAATAAGTTTGTAAGAGAGAAGAAAAATACTGTGGAACTAAAAAACCAGAGGCCTTCAGGAAAGGGTCAGGTACCTCCTGGGTGTTTAGGTTCATTTGCAGCCATTAAATGGGACTATTGAAAGCAACCTGTTGTCACAAAAAAACCCCTGGTTATGTAGAGTTTATAACTAGCAGCTCAATTTAATTAAACCTTTTAAAAAAGAAAAGGTTTCCTTAAAAATTTGTTGAGGGACATTTATTTCTTTCTGATTTTTTTTTTTGTTTTTTTTTTTTAAGGTCATTGAAGGATGGGCCTGGTTATTTGGGACAGTCACCTTGAAGTACCTAACCTCTTTAGCATTTGGAATAGCTGATGATGTAAGTTCTCTTCTCTGAGTCTCTGACTGGTGTCTTTCAAACATTTCTGAATTCTTAATGTTTGATTTTGGCACCTTACTGATCTGCTTCCCTGCAATTCCAGGGTTTGGTTTGCAGAAATGAGAGAGGGATTGCATATTTGCTTTTTCATTTTTATGTTATCCCTTGGAGGTGTTATTACCAAAGTTTCTAAAAAGACAAATATTTTTACCCTTGGGCTAGTAAATCCTCTGTGTTTGTATTTAAACATGGGTTTAGAGAGCTTTGTTTATTTTGGGTATCTTCTACCTACCTCTTTTCTTTACTCAATTTCTTAGTTCACTTCCCTCTGAAGGTGATGTTTAAGACAGTTCTTAAATGCTCATTGTAGCTAGAACTCCTCCCTTCACTTCAGCCCCTCTGTTGTCACATTCTAGTATTAAAAACCTATCTGTGGTTGTGCACCAGGAGGCAAAAAATACCTTAAATATATCTTAAAACATACAAATGCAAAACTATACTCTTTTTGAATCCAGTTGCAATGGTAACACCCTTTATCTGCTGCTTCTTCCTTTTATTTTATACTCCAAAGATGCCTTTCAATGCACCAGAAATAGATATTTAATGCTCTTTCAACAATATTATAAATGATATTAGACTATGTTCTAGTTAAAAAGTATTTCTCATGTACATTTAAACTAATTGGTTGTGTAAAACAAGATGTTTTTTGCTTACTACAGCTTTTTTTTTTCCTGTATATTTTAACAGGCTCATATAGGAAACATATTAAAATCTAAATTTATTGGCTACAAGGATTTTGATACGTTGATGTATACCTGTGCTGCAGAGTTTGACTTCATGGAAAAAGAGGTAATTTGATCAAAAAAGAGGATTACAGAAGAGGGAACTTTTTGTTTTATCTTCATTGATAACTTAAAACATCTCAGAGCCATAACCTCCTACTACCATCATTAGTTCAAGTATTTATTTGTGAAGTTAGAGTCATTAATGAGTTTAAGATAAATTTAACTGGTTTTATGGATTTTAAATGAAATAAAGACAAAACAAAGTATTTTGATTTTTGGATCTTGCTTGAATGTTTGCACAGGGATAAATGAAAGGTCACAGTTCTGGAAACTTAAGATTTTATGTGGCTGTCAGGAACTGGTTTTGAGTCTATGGAAAATGTACTGAGAGCTGCAGAGGTCTTGTGTGGTAGGTTTAGGCTACAGAAGAGCATCAAAGCTTCTTAATGTGAGGTTAGTAGACTTCAGCAGCATCTAGAGGTGCATTTAGAACATTTATAGGGAACTCAACCAAATTCAGATGAGATTCAATCTACTCTTAGCAATTAATGCAGTTTATTTCCATTTTAGACTCCAGTAAGATACACAAAGACTCTGCTATTACCAGTTGTTCTGGTGGTTTTTGGGGTAATCATCAAAAGGGTAAGTAACTGATTTAGTGAATCACCTTTACCTTGGATTCTTAAGTTTTTCTGAAGGGATCACTATTTATTTTGAGATGGAAAGAAGTGAGTGTGGTGGGTTCATCTTGGCTGGCTGCCAGGTGCCTGCCAAGTTGCTCTATAATTCCCTGAGGACAGGGGCAAAAAAAAGAGTTGAAAACTCTTGTGGGTCAAGGTAAGGACAGGGAGTCACTCCCCAGTTTACTGTCATGAGCAAAATAAGCTTAAACTGGGGAAGATTAATTGAATTGTCAATTAAAAATACAAAACTAAAGCTGCCTTCCCCTCATCTCCACCCTGTTCTTCTCAGGCTCAGTGGTTCCCTCCCACAGGCTGCAGTTCTTTAAGAACTGCTCCAGTCTGAGCCCTTTTCATGGGGTACAGTCCTTCAGGAACCACCTGCTCCAGCATGGGTCCTCTACAGGTCACAGCTCCTGCCAGGACACTTGCTCCTGTGTGGGTTTCTCTGACCTGCAGTTCCTGCCAGGAGCTTCTCCATGGGTTGCAGCTTCCTCCAAACCATGTCCACCTTCTTTGGGGTCCTTCACAGGCTGCAGGGTGGGTGGCTGCTCCACTTTGGTCCATGTGCTGTAGGTGGAAAACCTACAACAACATTGTCTCCTCCACAGGCTGCTCTGGCTCCTGGAGCACCTTCTCCCCCTCCTTCACTGACCTCAGTGTCTGCAGAGTTGTTTCTCTCCCATTTTTCTCACTTCTCTCTTGAAGCTGCTGCAGAATGGGTTTTTTACCTTAAACATGTCATCACACCAGCATCACTGACAGGCTCAGCTTTGGCCAGCTTCTGTTTTGAACCTGACTGGAACTGGCTCTCTCTGACCTGGGGCAAGGTCATGTAAACATGATACAGAATTTTAAGCAAATATTATTTTTTTTAAAAAAAATCATCTGTATTTTATCTGACTGCATTTTATTTCCATAAATTTTGCAGAGGTCCAGTTCTGAGTCAGTGGTAAAACTCAATTTGGTGTTAACCTCCAAAACATTTTCTGGCACTTAGCTGTTGAGTACTATAACTGAAGTTTATAACTGGGTTTTTTTTTGCAAATTTGATTATGTATCATTTGTGTAAAAACAGCTTACAGTTTATACAGGAGCAGATGGGATAACTGCTAACTGCCTGGCTAATTAAACACCCTCAAAAAGAGCTCTCAGCTAAACCATTGCCTGCCTTTATCTTAGCATTATCTCAAAATGAGGTTACCCAGGTGTAATTCAAGTTAGCAAATGTTGAAAATGCTTTAGAGTGCTTTTGGAAGTTTATTCATGCTTTTTGTTGGCTCTTCTTTCCTCCAGGCAGTTAAGTATCTTCTGTGGGCCTTATCTCAGGCAGGCCAATATGAAAGGTAAATAGTGTCTTCTTCTTTAATGTGAAACTGAATGTTCTGCTGGAAATATTTGCTGTATGCAAAATAATTCAGAATTCTACATTAAACTGGTCCTTTTTAAAGAGTTAACTATGTGAGGTTCAGTAACTGAATGGCTTGGATGGACTATGTGGGGTAATTTTATAGGATATCTAAAACTTTTGGGCAAGTAAACTTACTTTTAGACATCTTAACCCTCCTACCTCCAAATTTTCTATTTAATTGCTTATTTCTGTGCCCTGTTCCTAAAGCAATATTTATTTATGTGCCTATTCACTGCTGTCTTATAAATAGTGAATGCACATTCTTTCCTCCCCATTATATTTTGTGCAGGTTCTAAAGGTACCTGAGTTTCATCTTTAGGAAGGGATCACAACTGAATTAAAAAGGAGACAATTTATCCAAATCAATGTTGTCATTGCCCTGATGTGTCTTTTTGCTTCATGTTTTGGATGTTTTTTTAACTTATCACTAATCATTTTGGTGATCTCTGCTTTCTGTAGTCTAGTGGATTATCAACATTTCAACAGATGTGAGCAGGATTCAGCATCCTGTCTTCACAGATGTTTTGGGAGAAGAAATCTACATGATTTTGTTTCTTTTCACATCTATATTTCCTTCTGAAATATTTACATTACTGAAGTTTCTCTAAATAAGCTGTTCTGTAGATGGAATAATTCATGGAAGTAATTAAGAAACTGCTGAAATTAGTTTTCAGATTTCCAGAAAGAAATTTTCAGATTTTCTAAAGCTTGTTCAAGAGGGGGAAAAAAAAAAACCCAACTGTGTGGGTGCTGACTGGTTTAATTCATTTATCTGGAGCCTCTATAGATGACTCCAAAGTAAAACCAGGGCTTCTGTAGTACATAAATCATGGATTTTTCTCTTTTTTTTTTATTCAGGGAGGACCGTTTGAACCATGGTGAGGTAAGGTTCTATTTTTTGCACAATTTTATTTGAATTTTAGTGTGAATACTCAGTATTATAATACAGGCTGCAATGGTATGATCTTGATATTTGTGGCTTGTTGGAAGGTAAGCATCTGCATCTTTTATTCCCTCATACTGGGTCTGGTACATCACTAGAATAACTCTGGAATGCTGAACAAAAAAAATATACTAGTTAATGCTAGGGTGGTGGTACAAGGGAGGAGTCTTTGGGGCTTTTGCTGTAGGAGTACAGAAAGACCCTGAAATTGGGCTGGACCTTCTATTTTCCCCATGTAGACTGAGAAGGAAATTGGTTCTTGCACCTGGGTTTCACATGACAGATAATGTTAAAATTCTGCTTTGAATATGTCATAATGAAAGTAATTCTACACGTGGTTCTTTTATTGAAATTTATGCAAAAAATAGAATTGAATGGCAGGTTTCTTTATTTGGAATTAAGTCAGCAAGGACAGTACAAAGCTTTCTTAAGAGCAGTTTATTTGTAGTTTGTGCTGTGAGAGAAATCTGATGCCATTCAAAACAGGATGATCAATCAGATGAAAGCACTGATTGCAAAACCACCCCTGATTTACCACTTCCAGCACTTCCACAAGGAACACAGATTGAATGTTAAGAGTGAGTGACATCTCTGAGGCTTTTTAACCTTTTCTGAGAATGCTACAGCAAGCTGCCTGTGGTTGTGTGAGTACCAAGGATGATACTTCACTTTGTCTTCTTCAAACTCACCACTGAAGCTATACTGGGAGTGAAGTTGTGTGTTTAAGACAGAAATGAGACCTATCTAAATGTGTGTTTATTGTTTCTTGGGTGTTTTTTTTGCAGCTGGTATACCATGCACTGCAGCTGTTGGCATACAGTGTCCTGGCCATTTTAATCATGAGACTAAAGCTGTTTTTGACACCACATCTGTGTGTTATGGCTTCCTTGGTGTGTTCAAAACAGGTATGGTCTTTTTTTTAATCCTGTAGTTATCTCAGTGCTTAGCCTATTACCCAGATATTTGTCCTAAAGCAGATTTCTCTGTGTATAATCTGAATCTGAGTGTGCCAGTTGAAAATATACCACATTATATTGCCTGTCAAAAAATATAGTTACACAAGTTCCATTCTGCCTTCTCCCCAAGTAAAGCAAATGACTTGTTTGATGCAATTTGTCCAAGAGCACTATTAAAGGAGTTAATAATCTGTGTACTGAGCTTGAGCATAGGGAGACATACACTGGACTTTATTTACACACTTCTATATCATGGCAAGCTTTTTATTGACTATCAATTTTATCCAGATAGTGTTTGACTTCATTTACAGTGTTTTTACAGCTTTAGAGCTTATTGCCTTCCATATTTTTTTGTGTATTCTTTCCAGAAGTATAGTTTTGAATTCCTGCATGTTGAAAACCTTTCAGCCTTAAAAATAAAAAATCCTGTGCCTAATTCAAATTTATTTTTCCCAGCTTGAAATCACCCATAACATAAAATGCTTCTAGATTTTCCCCAAGATATAAAAGATATTAGAATTGTCTTTCCACATCCCAGTATCTGAGGAATGATCTAGAGTGGAAATTTTGAAGGCAAAGAAAAATAGTTGGAGAAAGAATTAACCTATTCATTTGACAAAAACAAACCCCACTTGAATTAATATAAAAACTATTTTAAACTAAACTACAATGTAGCCAATTTGGTAATTCTTTCTTCTTAACTACTCATTTCACATATTTATGAGTATTTGCTTAGAGCCTCTAGCAAACTACCTGGGAAATAATGCAAGGGCCATCTTTTTTTAGTTCAAGAAAGGGAAGAGTAGCATATGTAGCAATATTAACTTTTTATTCCCAAAGTCTGCTTTTCTGATGTGTTTTTAGAAGTTTGCAGTGCAATCTCTAATCCATATATTACATCTTGAAACTCTTGATGTGAATACAAGATAAAATACTGTAAAACTGCAGTTAGCATTATTGAGTCATCTTTATTTGCAGAATTTGACACCAACTACAACTGTAAAAGCTGCATAAATGAGTTTTTTTAATAGAATTACAAATGTAATGCCCTATATTCCTCAAACATGAATGCTTCTTATGAGGTCTCACTGAGCTTTAGTGGAGAAGCAATAGCAGGGATGTTTTTTACTGTGATATATGGTAGGTTCCTTATAGATAAATAAAAATTGTTTCATGCACCATTATAGAATTGTTGTCTAGAAATAAATCAATTCTTGCATTTCAGTTGTTTGGATGGCTCTTCTGTAAAATCCAGCCCAAAACCTTGGTCTTTGCTATTCTAGCATTGATGGCAATAGAGGGCTCAGCAAACCTGCAAACCCAGTGGAACATCATGGGAGAATTTAGCAATCTGCCCCAGGAGGAACTTTTAGAGTGGATAAAAGTCAGCACCAGACAAGGTAAATGGTTTAATCATGTGCAACGTTGCCCATGTCCTGTGAGGTGTAACTAGAGAACTTGGTAGGACTGACTGCACCCATCCTTTTACTAACATGGGTAAAAGTGTCACAAAATGAGCTGGAAACAAAGTAGTTGCCTTTTTAGCAGGGAAACATTTTTAGGCCAACTGAGGTTTGATTGCTCATTTAACAGTGGTGGAAGAAGTGACAAATGAAAACATGTTGTCATAATGAGTACAATATTCTGCTCATTAAAAAACCAGTATTAAATTTTAGATGCTGAATTATCTAATGACATTTTGAGTTGAAGATTTTAGAAATATTAGTGATTTTTTGCATCTCCTGTTGGTACCCTCTATATGTTTTTTCTACAGGATTGCTGTTTAGATATTTGAGGACTGCTTCTTTGCTTTCACTGCTTGATTCTTCATGTCAAACATGCCTTTGCTTCTGCATTTCAGATGCAGTTTTTGCAGGAGCAATGCCCACAATGGCAAGTGTTAAACTGTCTACCCTTCGCCCTATTGTCAACCACCCTCACTATGAAGATGCAGGTTTGAGGTAAATTTTGGAGTTGGGGATTCATTTTGATTTGCCATTCATCCTGTCAGTGTTGTTAATAGGAATGGCATCATGTTATAATGTAAAATTTGTAGGGGAGAAGTGGCTTCAAACTTATATACCAAAAAAGTCAGAATGGGTTGTCATTTATTCGTGATATCTATAATTATTGAAACATTACAAACAAATTTTGTAAGGTAATTACTGGGTTTTGTACCTTGTTATTTTCAAAATCAGGATATTTTCCTAAGCTGGAATTGATGTCAAGGAAGGCATGCATTTCTTTTTTTGCATTTTAAAATCATTGCTTGATTTTTTTGTAATTTGGTAAATGGTTTTTTAAAAAAAAAAATACAAGAAAAAATAACCAAGATAGGGCTAAAAGAGAAAAGGAGGGGAGTCATTTTGTGTTCCTTATGTCCTTAGTTCTGTGTCTGGCATTAGCTGCCTTTAACTTTTGGTCAGCCCTGAAGTGGTTGGGCAGTTGGACTAGATGGTCACTGCAGATCCCTTCCAGCTGAAATGTTCTATTCTGACTACAAAAATATAGGACAGGGCATATCAGGGGAAAATAAAACAGATGATATGGCATCAGGAAATGAACAGGAGTTAACAATGTCATGCTTTACACAATCAAAGGATATTATTGAGTAATACAAGCAGGATGATGGTTTACAAGTGCTGATTTTGCTTGACTCAGTGCAGGCAAGGCATCATCAGGTCTTGCACTCTGCATTTTAAAAAAATTTATAGAGAGACTGGGCAGATGATTTCTTCTGATCATCTCTAGTCCAAGCAAGGTGGTTTCTAGCCTGAAATATCATATGGTGAATGCATTGCTGTGACATCTTCGCATCTGCTCACAGGGATCATGGATCTTGTTACAGAATTATCTCCTGAGCAATCATAGGGCTGTGTACATAGTTCTTGGAATCATTATGTTTGAGAAACAATAGTCACATTAAAACAAGTGGCACTCTTAATTTAAGCTTTGTTTTAGCCTGTCTTCTGAAATAAAAGCCTTCTTGTCCAGTCTGAAGCTAAAGCTCACATTTTCATGCCATGTTGCCAGCTAACATCTGTGTATCTCTTTTTGAAGGGCCAGAACTAAAGTGGTGTACTCCATGTACAGTCGAAAACCTGCAAAAGAAGTAAAGAGAGAATTGATAAAACTGGGAGTGAACTATTACATTCTGGAAGAGTCCTTGTGTGTAAGCAGAAAAAAGTGAGTCACCTCTCTGTGGTTCACCTGCTGGGCCATGATCCTGGGCAACCTGCTTTAGGTCACCCTGCTGGAGCAGGGAGCTTGGGCTGTGCTTTATTACAAGTGCCCAAAATACATTGTTGGGTTTTTTTTGTCCAGCATCTCTAGATATTAATAAGTATAATTAACTTTACTCACACTGGCAGCCTTGTGGTGTTTGTGTGCACCTGAAAAGCTCTGTTGGATGTAGTTGTAAACTTCAGTGTAAGCTACAGAAGAGATTCACAAAGGGAACAAGTCATTCTGTGATGGCAAGAGCATGTGGATAATGAAAGCCTAGAATGGATAAAAGGGACAGAGTAAAACAGAGTTTGAGCTTTTGACCATTGCTGGTCACTGAAAATTGTCACATTACATTTCCCCCCCCCCAGTTTTTCTTTTTGGCTTTTAGAGCATGATCAGTTTGGAATTTTGATATTGTATTCTTTGAATTTAGAATAAAAGGCAATTAATCTGTTTATTTGCTATTATCTTTGGCAAAAAATAGGAAATTCTCAGTAATTCTAATTTTGAAGGATCACTGTACAAGGAATTTGGGTTATGTGCCTTAATAAAAACACAAAGATTTACTACCTTTTTTAAAGGTTTTATTGCCTAATTTTTCTTTAGGAGTGTGAACATCACCTTCTATTTTATAGGAAGTTTTAAGCATCCCTGGTAATGTATATTGTATAATTTAAGTTGTTTTATATGCTTCCTTCTCCAAATTAATCCTTATTAATTATATAACCACAAAAGCAGACAAATTTTACAGGGTCTCAATACTATTTTTAAAATTACTACTATATTTATTGGTTTTGTAATCTAAGAATTTCTAGTATAAAGGCAAAAAAATAGAGATGGCCCAATTGGATATTCATAGAGGGGGGTATAAAGTTGAGTTCAGCAAGTTTATGGGTTTTTGATGGCATTTCTTCTCTTGTCTTTTGTTATTTCTGTTTTCTAGGCCTGGTTGCAGTATGCCTGAAATTTGGGATGTGGAAGATCCTGCTAATAGTGGCAGAATCCCTTTATGTTCCCTTATGAGCAAGGATTCCAGGCCATATTTCATCACAGTATTTGAAAACAGCAATTACAGAGTCTTGAAGATTCCAAAGGAATAACATTTCAATGCAAAGAACCATCCGTCTTTCAACTTTTTAAACTAGTAACTGTAAGAATTCTAAATCAGAAATACCTTTTCTACTAGACTTAAAATGGAAAAAAAAAAAAGTGTATTTTATTTTTTACCATCTTAAAGTGAATTCTGATGATAGAAATATCTTAAACTTAACCGTTTGGATTTCTATTTCAGGGTCAGTCCCTTGAGATTTGCTATGCAAATGATTATATGCTTGCACATTTTATTTAACACTGATCCAAAAAATAAAAAAGAGTTTAAAAGTAGCCATGGGAAGTAACTCCATTCTCCAAACTGATGATATTGTGAAATGGGACTGTCAGAATGTCAAAGCACGTTTGTTTAAAGCCTTGGTGCTAGCAGCTAGGAACAAAGGAATGGTGCTACAGCATCTGGCATCACATTTCCCATGTCACTGTCATTAAGCAGCTCCCTTCTGGACAAGGTGATACTAGAAATTCTCTTAAAATTCATAGTTTCACTAGTCATGTCTGAGAGAAATACATTTATTTTGTTTTTTCTTTGAGATGACTAAGAACATTTGTCATTTTGGGATCACTTAACACGTGCTTTTAAGCTTGCTTTTGAAATGGAAAAGTTTGTAGCCAGACTTGAAACTTCATTATTTAGGTGCATGTTCTTGGAATCTTACTGATATTAAAAAAAAAAAAAAAAAGAAAACTAATAAGGGTAATATTTGCAGTGAGCAATAGTGTAGCTTCTCAGTGTCCAAGGATTTTTAGCATTCTTGTGCATTCAGAATAAGCTGGTGTATAATAGACATGAAATTTTTAAGGGAAGATGCTTTATTCAGGAAAAATCTGTCATAGCCTTAGAAAGATACTAAAATAAATCCTTCACTGCCTTAACTAGACCTTCAGCGCCTAACTTGATAAGAAATTTACTTTCAAATTCTATGCCCTGTTTTCTTTTTCCCTGTGTATCAGATCCTGCCTGGATTTTATCATCAGCATTAAAGAGAAATAAAAATTCAACCCCATTGTGGTACGAGTGTAGTTAGTTGTGTGGGTACAATTGCCTCAACTGCTTCTGCAGTTTCTCTCTCCTCTTGGTGTCACACCATTATTAGAAGGTGATAAAGAATTTAGAGAATTCACTTTCCAAGATATACCCAGTGCAAGGACACCCTTTTAGTTGTTCAACTCACCTGATAGGATTTTTGTCTCTTTATTGCCATGGGTAAATATCACAGCAATTGTGATTCTCTGGTCTAAGACTTCTAAAGTCTGTTTCTCTGGATATCACTCATGTTGGCTTTGTTTTGGCTTGGGTATTTTTTTTAGTTGTTGTTGAGACATCAGTCTGTTGATAGGACTGGTCTTTTTAGCCCTAATAGCATCTTAGAAATATCAGATGCTGAAGGAATTGGGTCCATCACACCTATAATGCTATCAGTCAAATGGGAACCTGTCATAAAGTAGTAGTGTAACAGCTGATCAGTATTCTAAGACTTCTTATTTTTTTAAAATCAGTTTTATTGAGAGGGTGAGGGAGAATGGCTAAAAATGCATTAGCTTTTTAACTTTTACAGAGTAGATTTTGGAGAAATTTCTATAAGGAAACTATCAAAAAAACAAAAAGGGCTTTTGGGAAGTCACTTTTTAAAATGTTAATTGAATTCAAGGAAGCAAGGAAAAAAATCTTTATATAAACATTGTGACTAGTGTTACAGCACAAAAAGGTACTGTATTTTTATGAAGTTTATGCCAAATGTTGACATGTACTTATGTGGTTAAATAAAAAAAGACAAAGATGGAAACTGTTCTCATGTTTCTGCTGGATGTTACATTTCTGCTCCTGTCTCTCTTGAACTGAAATTTAACACGGTGGCCACAGCAGATATGGGAAATAAATCACAAATAATGCACAGAAGTGCTTCAGATAATGAAACCAGGCTCACACCTCTCTCCAGCCTCGTTTTTATTTGGAGTATCAGGGCAGGAATGTGTGAAAAGACTGTGAGATAATGTCAAATATCTATTTCCAAGCAAAGGCAACTTGGCAGGCAGTTTAGAATGATTTTTGTTGTTGTTGTTCTAAGTTTCTAAATGCAGGTAATTAAGAAACAAGGCCCCAAAACTGGTAGAATGAAGAAACATTTGAAAATCAAGGTTCAAAGATGTTGAGGTTCAGGCTGAGAGAGTTGGGCTGGTTCAGCCTGGGGAAGAGAAGGCTCTGGGGAGACTTTCTGGTGGCCTTTCAGTACTTCAAGGAGGCCTACAAGAAAGCTGGGGAGGGACTTGGAGTAATAGGATGATTTGTAATGGCTTCAAACTGGGAGAGGGGAGATTTAGATTAGAAGTGCTTTGTAGGAAGAAGTTCTTCACTAGGAGGATGGTGAGATGCTGGAGCAGGTTACCCAGGGATGTTGTGGATGCTCCATCACTGGATGTGTTCAAGGTCATGTTGGATGGAGCTTTGAGCAGCCTGGTCTAGTGGAAGTTGTCCCTGCCCATGGCAGGGATGTTGGAATTAGATGATTTTTAAGGTCCCTTCCAACCTGAACTATTCTTTAAGTCTATGTGCTTTAGTAAGAATGTTCTTCATTTGATGAGGAGGTGGTCGTTACTGAGGAGGTGGCCAGATGCTGTTATTTTCAGCTTATCTGGAGGGATACTTATACTGTCCCTCTCTTTGAACTGCTCTTAAACCCAAATAATTATTGTCATCTAATGCTAAGATGTTAAAATCTAGGAATGGAAAAATATAAAGTAAAAACAGTGGGGGATAAACATGGGGATCCTTGAATCTGGTGTGTCATCTGACCATTTTCTTGTCATCAGTAATCTGTTCTCAGTTCCAAAGGAAAGAGTTTAAGTAATATGAAATGTTAACATGGTGCTCCTGTATGTAAAATTTGTGCTGATCACTGCAACTTGAACCAGAAAATGGAAGTTTGAGGTTTTGCAGCTCTCAGGGAAGTTGTTTTTCCTTTCTCAAGACCCTCAGCCATAAATCTGTCACTCAAATACGTTTGTTTTTAAATATATGCTGGTCTTGATGTAATTTAGGCACAGGGCTGGAATACTTCAGGACCTGAAAACAGGTTCTATTACCTTCTAGTAATAATGTGTCATATAGATTTGTCTGTTGGAGTATGAAATATTGCTGGCTTTGAGTGCATTAAATTTCTTCCGTGCAATGGGCACAATTGAAACTCGTTATCAGCCTTTTGATAAATTGTGCAGTGGGATGTTTAGTATGGAGACCAAATGAGGCACCTTTGTGAAACAAAGATGCTGAGTCCTGGTCTCTGCTGCCTTGCACTCTGTCATTCTCAGCTACCATTCTAAAAAATACCTTTGCTTCTGCTTTTTTCTCTGCAGTTCAGCTTAAATAGTGAACCTAAACCAGCCAGGATCTCTTGGATATTTATGATTTTAAGACTCTGAGCTCCACAGCACAGGACTTGCTCTGAGTGAAGTAAACTCCTTCAGCAAAAGCAGCTAGGTGAGGATGAGTATAAAGACAGGCTTGTCAGAAATCAGCATTGTTAAAAGCAATTACAGAATGCTAATTGTGGCTTAGGACCTGTGTTTCCAGAGTCCATTCTTGTGGAGTTTCAGCAGCTGGACAAAGGAATCCAAATCCTGTCTGGTAGTTTTGCTTTTCTCTGTGAGCTTTATTGTTGTACTCCAAGGAAAGAGGGTGGCAGAGGTGCTGTGAAAGGGAGGCTTCACTGGTTGAATGTTAATAGAGGTTAGATGCTAAGGAATAATTATATTTTGAGTGAAAGTAAGCTTGGGCACAACTTCTAAACCTGAGAACTTGCTCAGGCAATGAAACCTCTCAGATAAATAGATATAAACACACATAGAGCTGTAGCTGTATCACAGAATCAGAGTGGTCTGGGTTGGAAGGGGCCTCTGGAGATCATCTTGTCCAACCCTTCTGCTAAAACAGGGTCACCTAGAGCAGGGTGCCCAGGCTTGCATCCAGGTGGGTTTTGAAAGTCTCTGGAGAAGAAGACTCCACAACCTCACTGGGCAGCTGCTCCAGGCTCTGCCACCCTCACAGGAAAGAAGTTTCTCTTCCTGTTCAGGTGGAACCTCCTATGTTCTAGTTTGTGGCCCTTATCTTGTCACTGGACACCACTTAAAAGACTCTGGCCCCCTCCCCTTGACCCCTGCCCTTTAGGTATTGAGAAGATCCCCTGTTGTCTTCTCCAGGCTAACCATCCCCAGGCTCTCAGCCTTTCCTCATTGCAGAGATGCTCCAGTCCCTTCATAATCATCTTCCTGGCCTCTGCTGGACTGTCTCCAGTAGTTCTTTGTCTCTCTTGAACTGGGGAGGCCAGAACTGGACACAGTACTCCAGATGTGGCCTCACTATGCTAGGGTAGACAGAGTAGATGGCATAACTTCTATTTCTGTTTTGGCTATGATAAACTGTCCACAGCAGAGCTTTAAGCTGACTAGTTGGGTCAGAGTAGAAGGATTTGCAGGGTTAGGCAGAACCTCCTTCCCTCTCAGCACGTTGGCTTCTTTCCAACCCTGTGCAGTAATTCCCCGTTAGTGACCCAAGTTATAGAATGTCTGAAATCATCAGTTGTTTGAGTGGGTTCATCGTGTAGTAGTTCAACAATTTTATTACTTCCTATTACAGCATGTACAGAACATTTATTGCCAATAGATCATGAGATATGGATGGAACACAGAGAGGGGAATTAATAATCCTGGTTTCATATCCGGCTGAGGACTCGGGCAGGGTCCCTGTGGCCAATCTTCCACCTTGTCAAGGTTGTCAGTGTGGAAACTGCTTCTTGAGTGCAAGCAGCACCTGCTTGGCTTCTCTGACAGGAAGGATGGCATCTAGCTTTGGACCTGAAGAATATGAAAGCATTTACTAGATCTCATTTAAAGGTAATATTGAGTCTGAAACAGCACAGCTTGATATTAATCCAAAAGGAAAAAAAGTCACTCGAGTTCATTCTTCAGGCTTGTCCAAGCTTATTTTCAAAGCCAGTGCACCAAATTCTTACTTTGATTACTGGTTAATGCTGTGTTCAGACACCTGAGCAGCAGCAGCATCTTCGTGTTACTGAGCAACTGGTTGCTCAGCTTCTCTGCCTCCAAGTCCCTGGGGTGTCCTGGGGTGCAGTTAGCAAATATTTGCAAGCACTTAGTGTTTAGCTGTAGATATTTCTTCCTGAGTTGTGCCAAAAAAAGGTCCTAACCTCTTCAGAAGCACTGGTTTAACTACTTCTAAAAATCCTACTTTTCTTCCCCTTAGCCAAAGAAAGGCAGTAAAGGCTGAAAATACCCCAGAGCAGGATGCCTCCTGTTTGTTTTTTTTTTTTCCTGAATTAGCTTTATGATGGTGCTTTGAATTACTGCTTTGCTTTGATTATGAAAACATACTGCACCTATATTTGGAGATAAATAACTGCTCATAAAAAAGAAGCTAAAGTTAGAATCAAGCTCAGTAGCTGGGTGAGTAGAAATTTTCACAAGCACAAGTTGTGCAGAAGCACTAGATGTTTTCCTTGACTATAGTTTCTTTGTTCTCCATCCTCGCTGGACTTAGCTGCAGTTATCAAGCCACAGGCACGATCTTTGAGATGATACTTTTTGGTCATTTTTGTGTTATTACAACATTTAAAAAGACTAAATATTTTGAGAAGGGAGAAGGGATAACAAGATGTGGAATACAACTTACTTCTGATCAACTTCTTTATTCAGCAGTTTAATCTTAGAGCTTACTACCCACACTGCTTAATCAAATGTTATTCAGCAAGTGGTGCTGACAGAGTCTGTAACTGATTTTTAAACTAATGAGGTCTTGGCTGTTTTCTTGAAGAGTTGCAAGTTCGTTTCATCCATTAGGGTTTTTTTTTTTTTGCCTGAAATGAAAAGGGATCATAAAGGCACCTTTGAATTAGGAGCCTGTGACATGTATTGCCTTCCTTTGAACCCTCGATGTGCAACTAAATGGATAATTGAATTTCAAAAGAAACCTGTCAGCACTGATGGTTTGTTTCCTAAGATTGCCCTAATACCAAAGGAAGCAGCAAAACAATAAAGTTTCAATGGAAAGAAATTGAAAAGCATAAATATCTGCAATGTCACAGTGTAGCAGGGCTGCTGAAAGGAAACATGGTTTCAATAAAGTCAGACTCTATTTGAAATGTTTTTTTTCTAGTTTGGTTTTTTTTCCCCTATGTTCTATTTCATCTCATTCTGTTTTACTTTGATGCTGGGAAATGGGATCAAACTGAATGGAATACAACTGAGCAAAAATCTAGAGCTGGAACTGAGAAGGTGTTTGTGTCTTCTAAATGAGAGCATTTTTTTTTTCAAAACCTTGTCAAACTGTTTGGCTTGAAAGAGGTGATGGAAGCTGTTCATGTTAACTGGTGCTCCTGTACCGTGGTAGCTTGTTGTCATTCTCCATTGCTCTGCAATTCATTAGTTAACGAGTTAAAAAGAGCCTGGGCTTAACACCAGCTTAAACCTGGAGGACACATCATCATCAGGACCTCACAGAGAGAGGAACAAGCACAGCTGGAGGGGAAAAAAACCCCACACAGGTCACTGGTGTTTGTTTATATGGTCTGAAAATAACTTTCTTGCCTACAAATTCCCCACGTAGCTGATCTCAGTGCACTACCAAGAGCTCTCTGCTGCACTGTCATGGTAGGAACCAAGGTGGATGTATCACAGCTATGATCAGACCATGATGTCTTCTGTGTGGCCTGGAACTAGTGATCTAGTAGGAGCTGGGCTTGTTTTTAATGAGGACTAAGCATGTTGCTACTAACCCAATCAGCAAATCCAGAAATGTGTTTTACTGAAGAATTCATTCAAGCTGCTATGAGTCAGAATAACATCTGTGTTGGGTCAGAGTGGTGGTTTGACCACGTTGCCTGGACTTTGCAACTTCAGAGCACTTTGGATGGATGTCATATACTGTACCATGGTGTAATCCTTCCAAAGAAATGTGGTCTAATCTGTCCCATGTAACCAAGTAGAAGAACACAGAGGAGGCACATTGAGCATCAAAGAACTTCCTTCCATAGCTGCTGCTTTCAAAATAGTCTTATTTATAACCAATTTACAAAAGACTATTTAGAATTAGGATGTTTCTCAAGGTTGCAGCACAAAAAAATGAGGGATTATTTGGGTTGTTAATCACTGGGAACATAATGAATAAACTTTAGCACAGAATTGGTGAAGGAATGGCTCTTCAATAGGTGTGGATGGTTTTGGGCACATTTGAGGATGTGCTGTCCTGGCCCAACTTCAGAAAGAAATATGGGTTGAGTTGGTCACTCAGAACTGGCTACTTGAAGCAAAACTTTAACCCTCAGATTTGTTTAAAAGAAAGGGAGAAAAACTGATGTCCTGCTAGTAGCTTACTCTAGGCTACCTGTATAACTGTAGTTACAGGAGGTCTTAGAAGTGTAGACAAAGTCTTGGAATAAAGAAATTTTTCATTTTAAAAGGATCACCTGATCCTCAGTGAACACTTTTCCAAGCTGCTCCTCTGCTTTGAAGGTAGGACTAGAGCTTGCTAATTGTTTTTTTGCCACCTTGTGAAGAGTTACTCAATCCTTGTGCTCTGAGGCTCCTTTTTATTTCAAAGCTGAAGTTAAAGCACATCCAGATAAGGCGCTGAGGAAGAAACAGGAGGGTGTTCTGCTGTGCTGAGCAGATCAGTTGGAAACCCTGAACTGTGGCAAATCATTTAGACCCTTCTAGGTAGCACATGGAGGCTGTCATCTTTGCTGTCAGCGTGGTGAGGAGCAGCACCTTGGTGTTCCTTGTTGTCTCACATGGTGCTTTGCCCCTTTTTTCATTCCCTTAACACCCTCGTGCTTCATCCAGTGCCTTTGTGTTCTAGAGAACACCCCATTCTGTGCCACCAAAGGGATTTAGATGCCATCTGTGCAGAGCAAGCAACCAGGATGGAAAGTTACCTGCTCTGTGCTCCTCTCTTTACATTTCACAAAAAAATAACTGATGTCCTTTCTGAGGCTGCTGCCACGCTGTAAATGTCTACATTTCCTTCTGGGATTTGCTTCTGCAGAGAAAATCCAGGAAAATATACATAATGGTTTCCTGAAAGCTTCACAGATCAATGCAATTTCCTCTGATAAAGCCAGCCAAAAGCCAGCAGATGTTTTCTGACAGTGTTACAGAATCACACTGATCTGGTTTCGATGAGTCAGATGACACTCTGAGAACCAAGGGGAGGGAAGCACACAGTTTGGGAATGCAGCAGAGGGGGAACAGTGCAGACTCTTCATCTGTTCCTGCTCTCCAGCCACCCTTTCAGATTTCCCTCCTTACGGCACAGCGTGAGGGCAGGCTGCCCTTTGCTGCTGCCATCTGAGCTGCTCCCAGAGAGTGAGCGAGCAGAGAGACCATTTCAAGGTAAAAGCTGAAGGAACAAAACTCTCTTTCTGGCTCAGCTCTCCAGCTACCCTTTCAGGTTTCCCTCCTTATGGCACAGCGTGAGGGCAGTGAGCGAGCAGAGAGACCATTTCAAGGTAAAAGCTGAAGGAACAAAACTCTCTTTCTGGCTCAGCTTATAGAATTTTCCATATCTGCTACTTCTGCAACCAGTGGCCGATGTCCATCCCAGCAAATCTTTCTGAACATTTCTTGTATTCTTGGAAGTATTAATCCACTTCTCCAGCACCCAGGAACACACTAACAGTTGGACCAATGATTTTAAAGGTCTTTTCCAAATTAAACAATGCTATGGTTTTCCTCAGGCTCTGTTTTGTGAGCAATTGGTTTCAGCCTTGTCCCTGGAAAAAAATTCATTGTCTATTTGCTACCACGTGTGTTTGATTTTGGCAGAATTGAGAGGAGCGTAAATGAAAGTCCCTGAGGCAGAGATTTTCTACTTCTTTGGGATTACTGATGCCTAAACCCCACAATTTGTACAAGCTGTAACACCACCTCCCAGAAATGTTCTCTTACCGAGGAATATTGGGAAGCTGAGGGAAGACACAACAATCCCAGAGTGTATAAAAAAGTAATTAAATTAAAAACAAAATGGATTTACACCGGGTAAAGCTGTAATTCCACATATGTGGTGGACCAAGGTAAACCAGAGTGACACTGAAAAAGTTATTCTTCCCCAGTCAGCTC
>NW_008629184.1:0-4344 GCF_000691845.1 Merops nubicus
AGCTCAGTAAACAACCAACCAATTTTTGCTATTCCATGTCTGGCAGGACAGCGCTGCATGCTTCAGTGCACTGGGACCCCTGAGATAGCTGTCAAGAAGGGCTGCGGATCTGGGGTTTTACATGCCCCCCTGAAACCACCTGAGAATGTTGCCATGATGAAATTCCTGATGACACTGCTGACATCATTCAGGTACAAAGGTCCATTTTTTTTTTTTTTTCATTAGTAAAAGGAACTAGAAAAACCAACCTTCTAGCACACACTTGGAAATCAGTTTGCAAAACTGCTGCAAAGAGAGCAGAAAGCTGCCAGACCACGTCTGCTCAGTTACAGGATCTCAGCGTTTATTGGCCAGTTCAGTGCTAGGATGTCCTTGGTGCCATGTTGTAATTTTGATATGCCCTGAAGTGGTCAGGCTGTTGGACTACACGGTCAGTGTAGGCCACTTCCAGCTGAACTTGTGAAATGTATTCATCTTTCTACCTCCTCCTTTCCCCAACGTCACCTGCTGAAGAAATCTCTGATGAGACTTTGTGCCAGATGCGCCAGCAGAAGGGACTGCTTGGGCAGTCGTGTCCCCTCCTAGTCATTGGCTCTGCCCCCTGGGGGAAGGAGGCAGGACTTTTCTGAGGAGGCTGAGAGCTGTGGATCGTCTTGAGGGAATTGGACCATCTGCAGATATTTGCAAAAGGCAGGTGGGAACTGCAGGGTTTTCAAGTGTCCGTGCAGTGGAGCTGGGTTTCCACAGGAGGGCAAAACGCTATGTCTCTGTATATCTATACAGAGTGAGGTAGAACATTTTCTCTTGTTCCTTCTAGTCAGCTTCTTCCACAGGCCCTCTATGCCCCCTAATCAACTGTTTCACCTCTTTGCCTTCATCCCAGACAGAATTTACGTTTATCAAACTCACGGAAAGAGATATGCCTCAGGCGTACAGATGAGTTCTCTTCTATTCTAGCATGGAAGGTAACCTAATACCAAGAATCCCAAATCATGAGAGCAGACTTGGAAGTGGATCAGCAGTGACATCTGATTAACATGTTGTCTGATTAATGTCAGGTTGGTTTAGATTTGAGTGTTTTTTTGCATTTTGATACGAAGCTGTTGGCTTCTGGTTGGTTGACGGAGGGATAATTCACTGTTGGAAGTTCTGTTGGTATAAAAAAACAACATTCTCCATAGAAAAGACTTCACTATCAAAAGAAATTAAACATTACAGGTATATGTACAGGCAGGTAATTCCGTGTCTAGCCAGGAGGTGTGTATTTTTTTTTTTTTCTTGCCTGCTACTGGAGCTGCATTTAATAATAAGAGCAATCACCTTATTATCTGAAGTCTTATAAATTCCAAATATTAATTCATGTGGTTTTATTTTTAGCCTAAAACCAAGCTTTGCATTCTGATATTTTTCGTATGTGAATCTTATCTTAATATTCTCATGACATTGTCTGAATCTCTTGCATGATATTAGGAGATGTAGTTTACATTGTTAGTCAGCCTTGGCTGCTTTGCCTTGATCTAGGCAAGGACTCAGAACTCTCTCACACCAGATGTGTCTCTGAGGGAGGTCTGGGATCTGCTACATATAAAAGATTATTCTCCACTGCTTTCTAGAGGTGAGTTTTGTGAGGGAAGGAAGGGCTGGAGAGGATAACCAGTACTCTGTGCAAGGCTCAGAGGCCTGAGACATAGGTTCAAGACCCAGGTATTCTACAAAATTCCTTCATGACCCTTTGAAAATGGCTTTAGCTATGCCTACCAGAGATCTTGCAATGCTGTGGAAATGCTCCCAAGCTAGTTACATACCAAAAAGAGGGGCTGCTATTCACACAGCACTCTATTTAGACTACTTAGCCCCTACCTGAGAAGCAGGGTATCTTCCAGGCTTGAGTATCTCTCCACAGTGCTGCACTGTATATGTAAACATTCCTTGGGGTTGTTCGTGCTTCAGCCTTTCTCTCTGAAATCCTCCTTCTCTGATCACGCATTTTTTGGCAAACCTCAGGGAGAGGTGCTATTTCTTGCGCTACGTTTGGATGGCACCTTACAATGGATGTCATAATCTTTAGCCACCAGTGTGATACAAATAAACAGAAGGAGTGATTTGCTATTATTTGCTTGTACTGCTCTATCAGCCAGAGATAGCAAGCCAATTTTACACCCTTCAGAGTGAAAATATAGGTAAGCCTGTGGGTAGAATGATAAGATTGTAGATTGGATTAATCTTCCAAGAAGGACAGCAGGATCTGTATCACCTATCAGACATCTGAAGTGGTCTGGATGAATGGTCTTGTTCCAACAGTGAGTGAGATAAAAGACAAAAAAAAAAAAAAAACAAAAAACCCACACAAGGAGGAAAACCAGACAGAATATCACTTAGACAGCATAATGGTGACCATCAACAAGTCAAATCTCACTGGCTACAGTTCTCCTTCCCCAGGGCACCTGGCTGGCCTGTAACTTTTTTTTTCTGTTAGCTGTTGCAAGACAAGACAGGAGCTAATGGGCCTACCAGGCATGCATCTGAGGAACCTCTGCAGACTGCTGTTTCCTAACAATGGGAGTTAGTCTTGTTTCTTAACAAGGCTGTGCTGCCTTCTCTGTGAGCTCTCCTTCCAGCTTGCTGACTGAGTGCTTTCTCCATTCTGCAAGCCACTTGGCTCCCTCCATCTCTTTTTAGTGGTGTGCAGTTACTCCTGTTTTGTCCTGAAGGATGCACTTTGAGACAACCTGATGCTGGTTCAGAAACTTGCATGACAGCCTGCCCCAGCTATTCTGCCCTTTGTCCTCCTCTTTTTCACTTTGTGGTACTGTCAACCAAGTGTTCAGCTGATAATCAGAAACACAATGGCAAATAGAGCAGAAGGGGAAGAGATACAGCACTTGCCTTCTCAGCATTGAGTCAGACAGCTTAACATATTCCTAAATAATATAGCACATTCCTAAATGTCTTCCACCCATTAATTGCATGGTGCTCTTTCAATTCTGAGGCATACTGGAATTTTATTTACAGTATTTTTATCTTATTTTAGGCTCCTTGGAATTATAACCTGAATACTGTTGTAACACATTGGATCTAGAGGTCACAAGGGCATGCTACAATTATGAAAGATTAATGAGATGCTTCATTAACCTTCACATTTTTGATTACTTGGCAATATTTTACCTGTGGTATTTTCAAGAGGAAGAAAAAAAAAAAGTGTTAGTGAAAGGAAGCAATATACTTTGGTGTTATTAGAACACTTTTGTGTCAGAACTTAGCATTGTTTTTACTTTATCTTCTCAGTCTGCTCAGACCTTCCAGTGTGTTCTCCTTTCCCTGCATTCTCCTTTCTCCCCAGGCCTGCTCTCACATCCCTCTGAGAAAAGCAGTGACCTTCCCAGTGCTGGAGGGGCAGCCACCAACAGTGGTCTCACCAACAAACCACCCAGAATTCAGATTTTATTCAGGGAAGGTTACACTCTCATGACTGTGTTTTTAATCTTCTTTAATTTTGTGCCAGTTTTCCAGCATTTCCCATGATTTAATGGCAACTTTAGAGGCAAGTTTACTGTAGGTAAAAGGAGAAAGGTAATTTCCTATTAGTGTAGCTGCTTTATGACTGCTCTAAAGGATCAAGAAAACAACTCTAAAATACATAGCTGAGAAAGGAGCAGTTTACTTTCTGAGACTAAGTATTCTGTACAGCAGGACAGTTTTAGACTACGTTAGAGATTTGCTACTGTGCTGTAATGAAGTAAATGAATAAATGAGAAAAACTACAATAATTGTAAATTTAGGCAAGTGGCTATTTTAATGTGTTCAGATTTTGCCTTAAATAACTCATTACCTAGTTCTTGATTTGGTATTTTTTTTTGTCATACTCTACTTTGAATTTTTCATAAGAATGAGAATTCAGTGGATGAAGCACTGTACAAAAAAAAAAAAAAAAAAATTCTGAAAGTGCTAAATTGCTTTTTTGAATCTCCTAAGTCTCACTGAAGCCCAGTAAGCCACAGATTCCTGAATCATTTAGGTCCTCTGAAAACTCTCGTCCAGTTTATTCTCTTCAGGGGTTACAGCCCTACCTCCAAAAGCTAATAGTTTAAAATTAGACAAGATAGTGAAATAATTGGTGTGAGCCTTATTTCATGGAGGGGAAACGTCACAGACATACTAAAGGAGAAAGTTTCATACATATCTAAGTGCATCATTAAAAGCTAACTTCCATCTTTTCCTCTCCTAGGAAGCTCTATAACCTTTACAAAACTGGGATCTTTGCCTTTTTTGTTTGTCTGTGGAACCCCTTCCCCTCGTTGAGGTTGTGTCAGTAACACACTGTGCTTTTATGAGAGTTGCTCTTTC
>NW_008629184.1:4375-37849 GCF_000691845.1 Merops nubicus
AAAAAGAATGAAGGAGGAAATGCTGGTGAACTGTGACTCCAGAATATTGCTTTGTGCTCAGTAATGAAATTGCTCCATTATGGAGAGAAATAGGATTTGGAAAATGCCGAGGAACCACTCCCAGAGGTTCCCTGGATATGACTTTCCACTGGCTGGGTAGTGAGTGTAAATCACTCGGTACTTGAACCTCCCTCCTGTGACAAGCTCCTGGCCCATCCACCCCAGTTCAGTGGAGGCTGAATTGTCACATCCTAGAGATTTTCTTTGAATTTTAGTTTTTTAATTTGCTTTCGAACGTGGAGGCTCTTCACTCATGAAAAACAGCTCTTGAGGCTCTCTCTAAGAGAGTTGGTGATAAGCCTGTGTTAAACTTGTGTTTTCCCACAGACTGTGGGCGAGTTCCTGGCCTCACTGAAATGAATGCATACAGCTCCTATGAGGGAGTCGCGTCAGGCTATGAGCTCATCCCACAAGAACAGACAAAGGTCAACAGCCCTTGGCAGCCTTTCCATTTGCCAGATGAAGTCCTAAATCCTTAATTTCATTCACAAGCTATACCTCTATATAAATTAGTAATTTAGCTAGTACATAATACATGCAACACGTATTTGCTACCTGAGAAAGGATTGTGGAGTCTGGAGAAGGCTAGCACAGACTGAGCACCAGGCCTTGTGTTGCCTTGCCAAGGCCTGCTTGGAAGTGCCCATCAATTGCCTTTAACTCATCTGCCTAATCTCCCACTTCAATTCTAGGGCCTTTTTTCCTCCCCTTTTTTTTTCTGTAAATACACAGATTTTTTTCCCTCCTTACACAGAACTGGTGAAGGTCAAACATCAGTCCCTCCTTTTACACTGGACAATTTAAAGTCTATAATGATGAACTCTATATTGAACGCTTGTCTTAGTTCAAGATGTTTCTAACTCGGGCTTTTTACAAACTGTTATTGATCTCTGCCTCCAAAGCAGTAAATTCTTTCGTGTAGTTATTCCATAAATACAGCAGAGTTGGGGGGCTTTGAATCTTCATTTGATCAAAAAATTTCAAAACTCTCAGATAAATCCAGAGCTCTCAGTGTCAGCTCTGCAGGTATTGAATCATCTTTCCCCAGACACTAAATCAAATGCCTTGAGTTTATGCTAAATTTTTTTGATAGGCTTCTATGATACCTGTTGTAAGTGTATTGTCCTCAGGTGACTGTCAATTAAATAATAATTTGCATTTATCATTATGAAAAAGAGGTTATCCACTTAATCAATGTAACTAACTCTTTTTCTTCTCTTTTAATTTATGGTCACAGGCAGCTATAATTTCAGGAGGATGGAGGGGGTAAAATAATTACCCAAATCAACCTAATGCCTTCTTGTAAATTTCTTTAAAAAGAGGATTAGTAAACCCTAATCCCTATTTATTAGAATTATTTATGATAAGCCCCATTAGAATCTTCTCTGAAAATATTTGGATTGGGTGAAATTAACCTCTTACAGGCACAAAAGAAGGCAGTACTGGCTAGTTATATAGTTGCAGGGTCTGAAACTGATTCCCAAGTTCTCTCCTTAGCTCCATGATGAACTGCACAGCAATGTGGGAAAAGCAGCTGCTTCAACACCTTTAGCAGAAGCTGGAGCCACTTCTTAAACTTGATAGTAGATGCCTGTCTATAATCTGCATATTTTTACTGGTAACACAAATGTCCAGCTACCTGGAGCACGTCCTTTCTTTGCCACTATAAGGGCTTAGCTGAAAATAGTATTAGAGAGGAGAAGACAGTTTTTTTTTTTTTCTGGAGAAATGAACTTTCATCACATTCAAAATATACTTTTTTTCTTGCATATCTTTTTATCATTCATTGCAATAAATGTTTAAAAAGATATCATGCAAAATACCTCCAAAAGATAAACACAAATCAAAACCTCCTGATGTTATTAGGCATTAAAAGCGTGGATTCATTACTGATACTAGTCTTAAGACATTTTATAATTTTCCCTACTTCTGAGGCTTCAATTGTAGTACACAAAAATACCTTTCTGCTTCTGTCCTGCAAAGACAATCTTATGCCTATCTTTCTCTGATCCATAGGCACAGTGTCCTAATCTGAAAGAGAGAATCCAAGTGAAACTCAGAGGAGCTGTTTTCAGTTAGAATTTGAATTTTGCTGCTTCTATTTCAGACTTGGAGAAATGAGATTTGTGCCTGAAAGTTTGTCTCTGTCTTTCTGTTACTTGTCCAAATGTCTAACCTCCTACGTCCAGCCTTGGCACAGCTACTGCAATGCTACTGATGACAGACAAGGACAGTAACTGAAGATTGATTTGAAAAAATGAAATTGCCTTTGCAGGCTTATAGTTTTGCATTGTTCACCATTCTTTTGGATAAGATTATCACTTTTTTGCCTTCATCTAATTCACTAATAGCCATGTTTTTCCCTCTCATATGCCTGCAGTTTCCAAAGACTTTCTCTGAATTTAAGAAAGTGGCTCATCGGACAGATAAAACATGGTGGCCACAACACCATGTAGCTAAATCAGGATCTTATTACAGTTTTGCAATTCCTTTCCCAGCTGCTTTCAAATTTAAAAAATTTCTTCTGTTTATCACACAATCCTGAGTTACTCTTCAACATCTGGTGTTCAATGCTTTGTATATTTTGTATTCAAACAAAAATATTTTGTTGATGATTTACATTAGTTATGAAGCTCTCTGTTTCTTTTTCCATGCCTCCTTATTCCCAAATGCAAGGTGAATGTAACAGACTGAAATTGTTTTATCACAAGCAATAAAGCCAGTGGTTATTAAATAGCAGTCTATCATTTGCATTGGCTTTGTTGCATCTGTAATAAAAAGCTTGATAAGAAAAGTGCATAGGAGCCCACAAGAAAAGTTGTGGGATAATAGTTCTCTCTTGTGAAGGTTTGCAGATCCCTGCACTTGATCTGAGAAATTACTCTATAGCATCTCTGCTATGATGCCATGTTGGGTCTGGTAAACGTTCACAATGTTTGAAAACAGTGAATAGTTACTAAAACTTCTTTCAAACTAATGTTTATTGGAAGAAAAAAAAATCATTCTCTTTGTGCATTAATTATCTCTCATCCCAACACAAAAAGTGTTGCTTTTTTCCTCTAAACTTAACTAATATTTGAAAAAGTTTTGTTTTTTTTACATTAGCTCCCTAAGTTACTGGGGTACTGCTAGAATAATGCTGGAGAGGGCCACAGTCATGTCTGTAGGGAGGATGAGGGACCAACCCAGTGGATGAGAAAACAGTGGTTGATTATTCACAGTTCACCTTTGTGTCTTAGGGTTTGGACCACTGAATTACACACTCACAAAAACAACTTCATTCATATCTATTTATGAATATGCATTCACATATGTGTACATACATACACATACCATGAATATATATATAATAGGCATTCAGAACTTCAGATTAAGGTCCTTCAAGCCTGTGCAATCTAAGCAGGAAAGGAGCCAGACTGTGCTTTCAAACTTTTAAAATATGTCATTGCATTCGTGAAGTATTGGCTTTGCACCAGGGAGACTAGCAGCAGCATTTAAAAGACTCAATCCAAGTAATATAATAAAGGATGATTTGAAGGATTGCATTTATAGTAAACACAATGCTGTTAAATCATTGCCAGCGAAGAGTACACGTGACCACCAGCTCTCTAACACTTGTCTTAGATCAAGCAGCCCACCGTGTTAATCTGATGTAGCATGTCCTCTTAAAATCAGAAAACCTGATTCAGATCTCCATGTGCTCTGCTGGCAAACAAGAACTGACAAAAAAATTGGATGGAGTGGGTCAAATTCTACATTCACTTGGCAGATAACAACACCTGCTGTTCATCTGTCTGCATTAAAGAGTTGGCCAGCTTGCAGTTCATCTACATTGCTTTTATTCTAGGTCTACCTTGTGAACAAACGCCTGTGAAGTTCCAGGTGAGTACCTTCTTCTATTTGTCTGGGAAATGGGAAAGTGAGAAGCTCAAAATAAACTCTCAAGGGATGAAAAGTAATTGGGAAATAACACTCCTTCTGAAACACTCTCTTAGAGGCATTTTAACTAAGCACACATTTCCATAGTGCTCTACACTACATTCTGCTTACTTAATGTTTATGTGATTTTTTTTCTAGGGCCTGCTACACAGTCGAAACTCATTAACTCTTCTACAGTAAAGAAACATCCATGAAAAATGAAAAGCAAGAATATGGTAAGAACCCTGGGCTGACCTTGTGGCTTGGCTCTCGTGGACTGAAGCAGGGATAGCACCCTGAGAACCTGGTGTCAGCTGTCTCCTCTCAGAAGCTGCATGTAAGGGCAGGCAGGAAGTGTACAGCTATCAGAAGTAACCTACTGAAGGCGATGATTTCTCTAGATGGAAACCAGCACACATTTCAATTTGGCTATAAAGACACTGTATGTCAAGGTGTTGCTTAAGTCAACACTTAGACAACTTCCTTGGTTTCATCAAGGGGTGGATATGTTACCCATGGCATTATCTAATCATATTAAATATCTTTCAGTTAGTTTTATAATACATGTCCAAACAAAGAATTTCCTGACTGAATTTGAAACTGTCCATTTATTACTACTTTCCATGGAAAAATGTCACTGACAACAGATGGATTCCTGCAATGTACTTCAATAAACTGTGTTGGTGCTACAAAACTGCTTTATGAAAGAGGAAAAAAAAAAAAAAAAAAAACCTGCCATGCTTTGACTCTCTTAAGACTTGCTTGGTGGCTTTTGATGCACGACCACATTAACATTCTGTTATGTTCACCTGCACTTTAAGCCACCAACATCTTTTTCAAAATTCAGGCAGTATGCCTTTAGCTTTGGACTTTCCTTTCAATGTTAGATGCTGTGAACAGTTCAGGCCTTGCAACTACAATCTGGCAGCCCTTAACACTTGTCCTCCTTAAAAATTGTCTTGTCAAATGTCAGAGATCTAGAGTTAGAAGTAAACAGAGTTGACAGGACAATTTAATTTTTTCTTGGGCAATCCTCCTGTAATAACACAGAGATGGCATAAGGAGATGCCAGAATCCATTATCCATTTCCTGTCCTGCTATATTTTAGGCAGCTAATACAGGACTGGTTTATTTCCAAAAAAAAAAAAAAAAAGCTTTCTGATATTTAGTCAAATACTTTTATTGTTAGTCTTGTGTTTAGTAGGCTGGTTTTCTGCCATCTTCCACTTCTTCCCTAGTATTTTTGAAACTATTTGCCAATTTCAGTTGCACTTTTCTTGGATGGGTAGACACCTTAGAAATACCGACTGTCTGTAAACTTTGTGGTGAGACTGGGGAGGAGAAATTAGGTAATTGTGTGGGTTTTGTACTGCAGCGAGTCCAAGTAGAAGCTTACCCATGAATCCACAGAAAGCCACCATTTACTGGTTCCGATGTTTCGAAAATCATTAGGGTTTTTCTTTTCTCATGTCCAAATAATCTGCCCTCACAGCTCATCTTTTCCAGGTACATGCACATTATCAAAGTGGCTTGCTGGCTCCATGCAATGCACACTCAGTTCTCCTAGCAGTCTGCACTGATTTATTTCTTCAGTCTTTTATCACTTTAGTTGCCCTCATCGGATTCTTTCCGATTTATTTCATATTTTGGGTTGAAGCTAGTGTTTTTCCACTAGCACTGACTTGACTTGCAAAATAAATCTTGGCATACCAGAACTGAAGTTAACGGCAGCAGCAGGGCGGTGTGTACAGCTGCAGACCTGGCCTTGCAGAGTTAATACAAAATAGTGCTGTTATTGCTCCCTCGGTTCCTTGCTCAGTAACGCTCCTCTTTATGCATTTGAAAACAGCAGCCACCTCTTTTTTTGCAGCAGTGTCTTCACATTTCATGCTTGTCTGGAGTTAACAGGCTCAGGCTGTTCTGGGATCCCTGGATTAAGCTTTGGTATGGTGGAACACCTCAGGTGTGCTATGTTGGATCAGGGCCCCAGCCTGCACATCAGAGCCTCTCTCTTTCCCCAGTGAAGCACCCTGAGCATATGGTTGGCTTGTTCTAGCACTTGGTGCAATTTAGCTACCTCCTTTCCAGTTTTAACTGCTCTTCTCAGTGTGTTTCAGGCTGTTAGGCCAAACAGCCCAAGCTGGTTGCCTGCAGTTAGACACTTAAAGCACTAACCAAGTAGATGGAGTTTTATTTGAACTTTGTTTTCCCTCAGTTTGTTTAAAACCAGTAGGTTTCCTGAAAGCTTAAGAAGTCTAAATGTCACATAAAGTCCTGGGCATACAAAGCTTAAAACTTCAGTGTTGATACTGTCAGCAAGTGAAATTTAGGAAAAACTAAGCTTCCCAGCTGCATGTCCTAGCTGGGCCAGTGGGAAAAGAGAACCTCAATGAAGCTAAAAACATGGCAAATCCATTCCTCTGCACTTACTAAATGTGACACCATGCTGCTCTAAAAACCTGGGTTCAGAGACATTGTAACTCAACTGATTTATAATGGTCAAGGAAGTTGTCACCCATCAGCTGAGATAAGTCTGAGAGCACACATTTAGCCATGGATGGAACAGCCCAGGTAGAAGATCTAGCTTGCAGCTGAAAGAGGACACTGGAGATACAACTTTCATGTAGCTTATCAGAGCAGAAATCTTCATTTTCTTTTTCATTTTTCTTTTATGGGAAAACACCCATATGTTCTCCATCTTCCAGGTACTGCTCATAACAATATAGCTTTCTGTAGATGAAATGCAAGGCCTGGCTAGAGCAGAACTCAGGAGAGCCATAAACTAAGTTTTCAGTGATGGGATGTGCTTTTCTAGCACAATGTACCTTACAATCTGCGGTCACTTTTTAAGCAAGTAATTAAGCATTACTCTGAAGTATGTAAGAATAATTACACCCATTTAACAGATGTCTGAATGGAAACAAAGCAAGGCAGTAGCTGGTAGTCCCCTGGAGAACCAGAAGACTGGATTAATTCTGACTGCTGCATCTCAGTCTCTTTCATAACATAACATACTCTCTTCCAGCTGCAATTTTTACAATTATTGCTCATTACACCAACTTTCTTTAAACTACAACATTTGAGTGGATGTTTTCATTCACCTTCCTTACTTAACAAACGAGTGCTAGATTAACCTCTTTGTCCTTGGAGACTGTCTCTCTGAAATAATTGCTATTTTTCCCTTGGACAGTGACCTCAGGAACATCCTGGTGGCAAGCACAGCGAAGTGCCTTACTCATGCTCCCCAAGAGAGCCGAATGCTTAGCATTGCTGCATTGATAAAATGAGTTGTCTACCCTGGCCTGGTGAAGAGGAAGCCTTTGAAAAATGGCATTTCTAGTGGAAAGTAACTGTTCTATTAACCAAAGTGCCTTGTTGCTAGGCATTTGTTGTGTCTTATTTTGGTCATGGCTCAGATATTTTCTAATGTAGTATGCTGCCTTTCTAGATGTATCAACCTGGATTTTTTTCTTTTGTACTTCTCTACCCTGTATTTCACAGTCCAGTTCCACAACACACATCTGAAAAAGCCTGTCCTGCTGATAAAACTATTTTATTTCATTTTTTTTTCTAATTCTGCAGTACAGCTATTTTAACATCACACTCCCTGTTAGAGGCTTATTTACCTAGAAAAAGGATTGTCATTAATGGTTAGGGCCTGTAACTAGAAGCTATTCTTATTTGCATTACTGTAAGACCTTCAGGTCTCTGAAGAGATCTTGCACGAGCCTTCATATTACACATAGATATTATAGACAAACAGTAAGATGCCATTTACCATTCCTGTCCCTGAAGAGCCTTCAACCTTCTTGTTAGTTGCCTGACTTCTATGCTCATTACTTTTTCTTTTTTTCCTCTCATCTATATGCAGTTTATTCCTCTTTCTATTTAGCTATTTTTACTCATAGGATTCATCCCTACTGTGGTTGTGTGTGAAAACAGCAGTTATGTTATTCGGGCACTGTACAAATACCATAGTCCCAACCTGAGGTACTTACAGTTTAAGATACAAGTTTGCTTCTTGTGTGGGTTTATTCAAAGGGGAAATTGTGCCTGAATATGAATTGAACAATAAAGATAGGCTAGTTTTATATTCGCTTCAATGCAGAAACAAACTTTCATTCTCAATCCTACATCTCTGTTATTTACTTTCTCTTTATAGCCATGTAATTCCATATACTTTGAGAAAATGAATTATGTCTCATGCTGGCATTAACAATAAGAGAAATAAATGCAAACAACATATTATGCAGGTAAACAATACAGGATACGACCATTAGAGGATACACTAGAATGCAAATTGTATGCCTCAGATGCTGAAAAAGATTGCGAGGTGTTTGGGTTTGGCTTTTTTTATTCCACTCAATTTAGTCCAAAGTACCCAAGATGCTTGGTGGGTCTGTTACTCTAAGACAGATTATGCGACGCAATTACTTTAGTGGAGGGAAATATTTGCCTGAAACTACATGGATTTTATGCAATTGAATTTGGATTTCAAAACCAGTCTCCTACATGGAGAACATAAACATCCTCCTTATCATCTACGTGGAGGCAGTTAAACGAGGCTCCTGGTTCCCACTGGGTGGCAGGAGGTGTGCTGGAATGGGGGCACTCTGTCTCTGCAAGAGGATGTCCCAGGAACCCAGGAAAATGGTGCCAAGCTTTTGCAGTTGGCCATGTGGGTCATGTTAAGGGCTCCACTGGCAACTGTAGCACTGGCAAATAAAAGTTGGCTTTGGCTTTGCCTCCTAATACCCAGATTTTGACTTTATTTTGCTCTTGTTCTTTTATCACTCTTTCAGGTGGGGTTTTTGTTTGTTTGTTTGTTTCTTTATTTTTATTTTTTTTTTATGGTCCTCATCAAGCAGCTGTTCCTAGTGTGGGCGCCTGATCACTGCTGCTTCTCATTTGCCATAGTCCCTCCAGGACTCTCATGTCATCAACACCTGTTTCTTATTCTTTGGAGTGGTGACTAAAAGGCACATTAACCAGATCCTTCCATGTCATCTGCAGAACAAAACTGCCTATTGCCAAGGCAAACAAAAAAAGACTAAGGCTCTAACTCTGTTATCTTCATTTTTCCTCCTTTTTCTTCTTCTTTTTTTTTTTTTTTTTTCCTTCTTCTTTCTGCTCCTTCCATTGTAGGAGGGCAGAATTCTGGGCCCTTTTTCAGATCATTTGTCAGCTGTTACTAATAGTGTTCTCCCTTACCAAGCTACCAGCAGCTCACCCTTCAGCAAGGTAAGAGGATGCTTAGTACTTGCTTCTTTATCAGGTATGTGCAAAAGGTTTGTGCTCCCAAACTGAACATAAATTTAACTTTTTGGCCCTTAATTATCTTTTTTTCTTCCTCCCTGAAATGAAGAGAAATTGACCCTTCCTCTGATGTTGCCAATAATTACAGCCTGCCATTTTATCTCTGTAAAACTGTGTTCTAGTTCTTGAGCTAGATTTAAGTCTCACACTGCATTAGTCCTCCACTGAAGTGTCATTTTGGTACACGTAAGGAAGTATTTATTAATGTTACTCTGCAGTTGCTGGAACATTTGTTGTTCTGGATATAAAGTACCTTATTGAGACTGGATTCATTCCCCAAGAAGTTTATTTTGGCAGAGCTTTTCTGGGTGAGCAGTAAAGATGACTAAGCTTTTTCTACGGTTTTGGAAAGCTTTGATAAGATGTTTAAAGAACCTCATGGAAGACAACACTAAATCTAAATCCCTCTATTTCTAATAGGCAGAAAATCCAATTAACCATCTTTCCCTGGAGTAGTAATATAGTAGCTCCAGCAGGTGTGTTACTATTGCAATATCAAAATAACAAGTCTAGTCAGCCTTTCACTATAAAAATAAGTGAAATGCAGAGCAGATGCTGTAATAACCATTAATTTACATTCACCAACTATATTTGTTATAAAAGTAGATGAGGACACTGGAAAAACAAGTTATTTTTGGCTCTTCCTTGCAATATCACAAGAAAGCTACTGTAATGTGTTTAGCAGAGAAATGAATACATATGGGCCAAATTTATCTCTGCTATAACCCTGCAGAAATGCAGAATGAATTCAGTCCTAAATTCCACTTTGTGGAAGGAAGGATAAAATTAGAAGAGTTTACTGAACATCACCTGAAGTTTTACCAGATCTGATACCGAACTAATGTTAAAAAACTTCACAAGGAAAATAGAACAATATGCAGACATTATCTAAATTTTACATCTACAGTTCTAAATTCTTATTGGAAACAGATTTTAATGAGTTGTGTAATAACCTGCTTCCAGAAGAACTCAAAAGGAAAGTAGCATTCCTTGGGTTCTGATTTCTGTAAGAGTTCTGTGCCCAGTGCTGGGCTCTTTGTACTGACTTAATACATCATGTTCCCACAGAGCCACACGTAGGCGTGGGCACATGGCTACTGGGTGAAAGGGTCAGCAGTATCTTAGACTGTACACTACCTTTCATCTGGAGATGCTGAAGTGCTGGGTATGCAATTAAATGAACATTGTCAGCTTAAGTATGCTATTTATTTTTGGAGGTGAAAGCCAAAACCTCAAGAAGCCTTGTCAGTTTACTAGAATGGTTGAAAGTCCTCACTCCACAGCACAGTGTTCAACTCCTGAAATAATTTGTCCTTAAACCCATAGTACTTGTGTCACCCCTGTCTTTGCTGTGATATTAGAGGCCCTTTCAACTAATGTCAAAATACAAGAAAAGTATTATTCCTGATTTTTTTTTTTTTTTTTTTCATTAAATACTGGAATTAAACCAGAGTTTTGACTTCTCCACAGAACTTTTTTTATTGAGACTACGGTCTAACAGATCACAGTCCTAATAAAATCAAGGCATGAGTTCTTTTTCCCTCTGACTGTTACTCATGCAGGTGGGTGCTTATGATATTTTGCCTATACTTGTCTTATAACAAATCAAGTTTGTTTGAAAGCCCTATTACGTACCTGCATCAGTTTTGAATGGAACCTTGATTAATGTCTTTTACTGGTCGCTTGCTAGACCTGTGAAACACTTCAGTGGGCATTGTTTCAGGCTAGCTATGAAGCCAAACTCTGAGGGCTTTTCAGAGAGGATAAAAAAGCCACACACATGCACACAAAAAATTGTCAGAGGTTCACTTTGGTAGAAAAATTTGCAGCAGATTTTGTGCTATCGTTGAAAAGTTTAGACTTTTTTTTTCCCCACCCCGTGATTTTTCAATGAAAGTAATTAAGCAAATTCACTACGGATATTCTGGTAAATTCAGTTCAAGGTGTACATTTCTCAAAGAGAAAAAAGCAAACCCATGCTTGAAATCTTTTTTCCAACTGGAAACATTCCCACTATGCTGCACTGCACCCTTATTTTTCAGTAAAAGACCCAATCTTTAAAGAGTTTCATGCTGAGCAGTTTTGAGCAGCATGAGAAAAGTGGACAGACAGTGACTTTTGGTGATTCTTCCCCAGCAATGGCCAGGGGGCAGCAGTGGATTCACAAATGAAATGAGGGGAGGGATGCTGGTCTGAGCTGCTTTGGGAGAGAGAGACACCCTCTAACAGAGACAGGGCAATAAAGGGAGAGGATGGTATCCATGTATGTGTCAATTTGCAGTATCCGTGGAGATGTTAGCATGGCTTTGGCTTCAACCCTGACATGGAAGGATCCTCATCACAATGTGACTGTGGTGACTTTACATGGCCAGCTGCTTTCCCTGCATTCCCTCCGTTGGCAGTGAAAAGCAAATACTTCTCTGGAGGGCATTTCAGAAAAGAAGCCTCATTTAGCTCTGCAGAACTGGTCTCTGGAGAATCTCTACTTCTCCCCACTCACTATAGATGGACTCTAAATTTGCCCTGAAAGATAGATGGTGTGAATTCTTCCTGCTCTTTTCTCCAGCTTCCTCAGTGGTTCTGCTCTGATTTTAAAGGCCCTGGGTAACTGGACCACGTGATGTTTCTTCTCAAGGGTTATCAGCACTCAAAGGCACACAGGGGAATGCATTTCAGAGGCCAGACTTGAAAGGCCTGGATACTCAGATCCAATGAGCTTAAAAGACACAGGATACAAATGTTCTTTTAACCAACTGGTAATGGACTAGAAAGACGATATGGTCACAGGGGCTACACCAGAGTGAAGGATTGATCTTGAGTAGCTACTTGGGGTAGATAAGTGGGGAAAAAAGACATGCAACATTGTGAACAGGTATTTTATACCCAACTTGCTATCTGGAAAGGAAACTGAAACTTCATTTGCACATTTCATTGAGCACAAAGCCACAGAATGGTGCTTCCAATAAAATGACAGTTCAACAAAAGTTATGTCTATGTCAACAGATAATGCAGCATAAGGTGAGCAGATGTGTGGGATGAAAGATCTGGTGTCGAGCAGCTCACATACACTGTGCTTGGTTCAGAGTGTGAGGTTGTGGGAGGCAGGGAGAGTTGTTCTTTGGACTAGCTTTAGTCTGGTCCTGTGGACTGGACCACCTGAGTGGCTGGGTGCATTTGGTGCTCTCAGTGCATCTTCTGATGTAGTTTTGTCCTAAAGGAATCCATGTGATGCTCACTGAGACAACTCCACGAGGTACCTTGCAGGCCAGTACATAATAACGGGGAGATGCACCTCAGAAGTGCTTTCCTAATCCAAATCCTATTGCTAATGTAGGCCTACCCAAAGACAGTTTAAAGGGACACACGTCTCCTTTAAGCTCTCTGTATGGCTGAGTAGAGTTACTTGAATTATTTTAATTAACTTTGTTAAATTGAAGAAAGGTCATTTCCTTCAGAACACCTCTTTCTTTCTTTTTCCTCCAGGCCTCCCCTAATGCAGTGAACTCCCTTGCCTGCCCTTAGGAACATAAGAGCCTGGTACATCACCACCTGACTTCCCAATGGGCTGTTGCTACAGCACATCATAGGGGAGAAATGTTGCTCCTCTGGGTTAGCTATATTTTGTATTTCCATTAAGCAGAAATAAGAAACTACCTGGAACTGGAAGAAATTTGAGAAACACACATCTTTCACAGAATAAGGAAATGAAGAAAGGTGATAACTATTTTTAAGAGAGGATCAAGCTCGCTATATTGTGGCTCATAGCACTGGCAAACAGAAGAGCATTGCTGTTCTGCAAAGGGCTGCAAAGCTTCAGTCAGTGATGAGGTGTTTTGTGAACTCTGAACTAAAGCCCCAACTCACACATGCCTTAGTTACCCTGAAAGGATGCCAACTGGCAATCCACATATGGCAGCAGAGAATCCATTTTCTTTTTTTATCATTTTTTTATTATATGTTTTTGTCCCTTTTGCCTCTATGATTTTTTTTTTCTCTCATTTCTTTTCCTTTCTTTTTACTTTGACTTATTTTCACCATTCTTATGAGCTCAGTAGTGAGGTGTGGAAACAGACTCTATACCCCACAGGTTATACAGTAGGTGCGTTTATTGTGTGCAGATGCACAGGGGATGGCTCCACCACAAACGTGCATAACTGAAACTGCCAAACTATCTCATATTTACCCAATGAAATACTGCATATTCAAATGACGCCTATACGTATTCATTACCTAGCCCCAAAAAAGGCAGTCTCTTCCAAGTAATCATTTCCATACTTCAAATTGAGTCAGTTGTGGCCAGTTCTTGTCCCTGGTAAATATCTCCTCTTCCTTACCCGTCATTCTTTATTGATAAGTTTGTGATGTATGTTGGGTTTAGTCCGTAAGTTCTTGTTCTTTCTTCTAGATAAGGGTGAATGTTTCTGCACATGTTAGCCTTCATTCATTTATTTTGACTGCCTCAGTTAGTGAATCAGGATCTTCTGTTAGTATATCAAGGTTCATCCTGTTAGTTATTCAGTCTGTTTTTCTAATTCTTGTTCTTTATGGTTGCTTTCTTTAGATCAGGTTGGAATGCCCTTCTGGCTTGTGAATAAGTCTTTGTTAGTAAAAGAAAACAAGTCTTTCCATCTATTAGCCATTTCTTTTCCTCTTGAGCTATATGGTTCTGTGCTCTACATTCTAAAATTGTTAATATGTATAACTAATCATTAATTTTTATCTATCACTATTCTTACCCCATATCAGTAGGACTTGAGAGGGAAAATCAGGTAGCCACATCAACTCCCCTACCCACTGGCCAGCTGAACAGTCGTGTCTTGACATCTAGCTAGTATGAATCACAAAACAAATACTAGGGAACTAAAATGTCTGTAGCTTGTACTGCCTCTCCTCCTGTGTGGGCAGCACAATGCCCTAATGGCATACACGTGCTTTGAACTTCCCATCAGCTTGGTGCACAGCACAAAACAAATACTACCTCATGCTCCTGACAGCATAACATACAAAGGCACTAACCCCACAAGAACTTGGCTGGATTTTCAAGTGTGGGTAATTAATGACCTGCCAGCCTTGCCTCTGGCACAATTACAACAGTAGCTCTCTCCTGCTGGCCTACTATTGTTATCCCCTAGAGATCCAGCTTTGGAGAAATAATCACCAGCAAATCCCACCCAGGCACTCACCCCTCTCCTGAGATTTACAAAAGGGTGATGAGGTGCATGTTCGTGTGCTTTTTAAAGTTAGTAGTAGGCATTGAATCATGACCAACAAGAGTATCTGAAAGACAATGAAACACAAATTGAGGTAGCACTTGATGCAGGAGTGACCTGAAGTGGATGTTTTCAAACATGAATTTCTTTTAGAGAAGTTGTACTCGGGTATGATGCACTTTAATCACATTTTGAAATGCGGTACAAACAAAAACATGGCCAGGAAAGGGAAGAATGGTTTATTTGCCTTGCCTAAAATTCATAGGTAGCAGAGAACTTGCAAGAGCACACAAATCCCATTTATTGATATTGCAGCAGAGGAAGGTACAACTGTAATCATTTGCAATTTCAATAATTTATATCAGTACAGTATTCATGAATTCTGTGTTTTCACATTTGTAGAGTGATATAGCTGAAGAGGATCTACTGAAAATGTAAGAGATGAGTATTTTTAATCACTTCCACGCTCTTTTCAGTTGCCTAGAAGAACAAGACAGCTACAAAATGCAAAGTTCCAGGTAATTCCTGACATTAAAACTGCTGCAAAATACATGAATGAACGCAGGTCATAAAACAAGAAAAAAATTACCAGTGAATCTGAATGCTGAGAACAGTGTATAAAACCTGAAATTTTAGCTCTTGAGTCTGCAGCTGTTTTCCTATAGCACAAAAACAGCTCCCTTCCAAAGAAATGAGCAGATCACTTTTCTTTGAGTTTTGTACTGTAGCACGTAATGTGTGCGTATATATTTACGTTGGCTGCATAAAATATTCAGCTGTCTCTCCAACAGATCGAGCTTCCAAAGCAATGTATACAAAAATGTTATGTGATGCATAGTCCACTCCAAAACCTTCCAAGGACTGATAGCAGTTTTGGGGCAATAGGACTTCACCAGTGGGTGTGAAGTGGGACATTCAGATGCGATGGTCTGTAGCAGGAAAATAGGAAAATAGACAAAATAAGAAATTAACTCTGCTGCCAGGCTGTCCGTTCATGGAGCCACTTCTGTCTAGCAAGCACATAACTCGCAGAATAGCAGGGCAGAGTCTCCTCTGCTGACAGGCCAGGGATACCTGAGAAGACAGCGTGTCATCTGTCACACTGGGTGGCAAGAGAGCTTTCCTTTCTGGACGTAAAATGTAATCATGGTCAGAGGTGGGAACTTGGGCTTGGCTCTTTGATTTATTTATTTATGTTATTCATCATGAAAAAAATGACAAATTGAGACAAACAGCTTCAAAAGAAAACTGATGACCAGATGAGAAACAATAGTTGAAACAAGGCAGGGAGACTAGTGTGGTTTAGATTTCTTTTGAAGAAAGATCCGGTTACATTTTTCTAGCTATCAAAATTATTGATAGTTTAATTTGTAATTCTTTTTGTGCTAACTTAATTTTCACTGACGACATGAAAATTTTATGACATGAAAATTACATTTTATTTTTGTAGGTGATTTTTAAAGAGAATTGTTAAAACAAAACTTCAAATCTCCTTCTAAATTGAAGAATTCCTTCCTCAGTTTAACTAGCATTTATATTCATATGTTTACATAGACACTGCAACCAGTTTTAACATAATCAGGTAATTCTGGCTGATGTTTTTTGTTATTGGTATATTGCCACAGTTGCTCTGAAGTGTAGCAGAGGTGATGCAGTCATAAAAACCTGCTACCCTCCCTACATTTGCAGTCACCACAAATGGCAGTGCAACAGCACACGGGAAAATTTCAGGAAATTTTCATCTCAGTGTAGCTTGAACATGTGCTGCTTCATGAGAAACTGAAAGATCCTGCTGAATGTACTTTCAGTTCTTCTTTTAACAGAGAAAAGCTCCAAGAATTATTTAGTGTTTGGGTATGAAAAGTGTCATTTAGAAACATGGTATCGCAATGAAGGATCCTATATTTATGCATATTTTTTTCTTCCAAAAAAGTAAACTATTCACCTCAGCCCTCAAGGAGACAGAATCTGAATGATTAAAGGATCTTCTTGCACAGAAAAAAAAAATAACTGACAGTTGCAATTTTTTGTTTGATACAGCTCTGCCCCAAAAAAGTTTATTTTAAAAAACCTGTTAATATGTGTTGTTGAGAATCCTATTTTGTAATGGAGATACTATAAATTACAAGGAAATAAACAAAAATATTCTAGTAATGTCTTTATCTAGATGAGCCATGCTCTCATGATTAATCATGTCACCAGAAACTCATGTAATTTATAGCTGCCTGTCTTTTATTTATTTGTTTATTTGGCTATCAAATGTTCCTATTTCATTAAGTGCTTGCTCTCTACTGAGAAAGTACTTAACACTTTTCATCACCCTTTTTTCAGGGCTCCATGATGCTCTGTAGCCTAGTAGCCCCTTTTAGTTCCTGCTGTCCTCCAGGCTACACTGTCTGTCAGAAGCAATCCTGTTCCCACGTCAGGGTCTTGTCACCTGAGGACAAATTTCTGATTAGAAAGTCTTCATTAGGTGTCTATACTTTTTCCAGCACACACGTTATTTGGAGGAGCTCTGTACATAAGGATAGACATTCTTTATAAATGGAAATGTCTCCTTTCTCCCTGTAGTACCTGGCCTGTGCCAAGTAACTGCCAGCATGAGGCTGTCCCTACCTCAGAGGAAAACTCTCTGTCCTTAAAAAAAAAAAAAAATATTTCTGAGAGCAATCCAATGTATTTTCCCTCAGGGTATGGTACTTCTCAGAGGCAGGTTCACAGTCTAAACCCTAGGCTCACTCTGCAGTCAGTGGAGAGAGGGATTTCCAGAGGGCAGTTCTGAACCACAGCTTGGCTTACTTGTCTTCTGGAAATACCACTGTGTTCCTCCTGAGTGTAGCAGGAGCCTAAGATGATCAAAGTTACAGCAGAGGAGCACAGAAGTGAAGCAACAGAAAGGGTCTAGCTTGGCAGGAGAGGGGCAGCAGCCTCTGATCAGACTTGTCGTGAAGTGACAGGACAGTCTGTTCTGTGTGTTAGAGGACAAGAAAGGAGAGTAATTCACAGCTGGAAATGGTATTTAAAAATCTTTACTGAACATTAAAAAACGTGGCTTGAAGGATAGAACAAATGGGACAACGACATCCTATGTTCCTACCCTTCATTCTTCCAGGTCACAAATTATTAGTCTCTAATTTTTGTGCATTGTCCTGGCAGCTGACATTTTCAGTGGAAAAATTACCAGTTTGTAAGGAAGGAAAAGGGAAGTGGGGAATGAACATAAAAATACTGCAGATTCTAAGACATATGGAAAGTCAGAAGCAGTAAAGGAAGAGTCAAAAGAGCAGAGAACTGTGATCAAATTAATTTGATCAAATTTGACCAAGTTAATTTGCTTTTTAAACATATGACTATGCAAAGGATGCGTGATGTGTGTGCACATAAGTAGGAAAAAATGCAGAGGATGCATCATATGTGTGTGCACCTAAGAAGGTTAAAATGAAGGAAAATAAAATTGGTCACCTCCCAAGGCTGTACTAGTTGTGCATAAACCTCCTTTAGTGAGATAACCTGTTCTTAAAAACTCCCATTGATGAAAGGCCCCCAGTCTTGCCTGGCAGTGTATTAAACTGTTTAAGCATCATTATTTGTTTTCCTAATAGCTAATATAAATCTTACTTTCTGCAGTTTAAAGCTATTCTGTCTTGTCCTATTCATTGTGGAGAAGGAGAAGCAGGACATACTTCTTGCTACATACTTCAATAGTTATCACGCCAACCCTAAGCATTCTTTTCTCTACTCTTTACAGTCCTCACTTACTCAGATATATTTCCTAGGCTGCTGCTACACCCAGATGTTTTCCATCCTTAGGCACCAATGTGCTCAAAGCTGCCCAGAAAACTCCACTGGAGATCACATAGCCCCATTTCTGAGTGACATGAAAATACATTCTTATGCTGACAGGCAATGCTCTCATTTGTACCTTATTTGTATTCACCTTTTGTACCTATTGATTCACCTTTTTCACCTCATTTCACCTCATTTCCACCTCATTTTAAAATCTACTCTTAACACTCAGATTTTCTCCCATGGTTAAGCATACAGCTTCCTTGTCCTGTGGGTGAAGCTGACTGTTCCTGGCAAACTGTGCCTTGTACTTCTTGTTGTGTAATTCTGATCCCAGCGTTCAGCGTGCTTGCAGTTACAGCCACCTTGAGCTCATCAGGAATGTAATAGACACATCCTTTATTTCACCATTCTTGGCACCTCTGCAAACACTGACTGGGCACAGGGACAAATGCCTGTAACACCTCTTGATGCATCTACGTCAACAGCTGGCCGCTGTAAATACTCTCTGACTATCCTTTTCCAAATACTTGTGTGTCTTTGAGTAGTTCCATCAGGAAGCAATGATACACCTTGCAAAACTCTTCCCAGGACACTCAATTCAGCCTCAGCTTTCATTTCTGGGTGCACTTCACAATAAACATTGGTATTTGTATGGCTGCCTTCTGTCTTCCTGGTTGGCTGAATAAGGACTTGATTGTTTTCCAACAACTTTTGTAATTACCCTTGAAGAAGTGAATTGCTATCTATTATGTACAGTCCATCTGCCATTATGATAACTCTTCCTCTCTTCATAATATTTCCATGTGGGCTTTTACTGGCAAGCTTTTGCTGCTTAACAGAGATATCATGAACTGTCTGTGCTCTGAAGAACAAAGAACAAATTTCAAAGGCAAGAAGACAACACTAATGAGTATAGCTGCTGCTCATTCACTATAAAGGTGTGTCACTTGTAACATGTCTCTGCATTTATGGTTTGCTTGGTTTTTAAAAATCTCTCTACTGATGCATGCAAAAATAGGTAAAATTGGCTCTTCTAGCAATGTTATTCTGCACGTCCAACTTTTTTTTCCTATAAAAAAGGCAGTGGAGAGCTCTCATGAGGCAACTTCATATCCATTACAAACTCTGTGTACCTTCAGAGTACATTGTTTCTGATTGCTGGTGGGACTGAAAGTTTGTGCTTGTGATGGTAGATGGGTCTCTGTGCCTGCTCCCACCTTGGAATAAAATAACTTCTCTCAGAAAGTGTACTGCAAAAGTTTTATTGGGAACAGTTTAGAGGAAAACTGCCTGGAAGTGTATTAAAGCATAAATCTTTTGATAGGACTTTATAACGAAGATCTGTTAGGCAAGTATCCTGGATTTAAAATCTCAAGTATGTTTAAAAGGTTGAAGGAAATCATGATCACATATATGCAGCATTGTACATCATGGAGAATATAATTAGAGATATTCCTCCATAGATTAATCAGAATGTAACAAATCCTTGCAGAAAGTATAACCAATTTGATTCTTCCAAGTGTTAATTAAGCTTCCTTTAACTCTTGGGATGTCCTTTTCTTTGGACACAATAGTGGAGACACTATTATTTAGTTGTACTTTGGTTTTGTTTTTTTTTTTTCTTTTAAACAGAGGTAAGAAGCTTTGTCTGGAATTGTTATGTGGCTTTAGGTGGAATAAAGGAGCTCTGGTGTTGTGATTGCTAATATCCAGCTAAATCCATTAGAGTGCATTTCCATTTCCTGAAGTGGAAGCATTGCATTAATTTGCTTTTTAGTTAACTGTTGAGTAAAAGTGGTAAAAATAGATTATTTTTTGAAGTATGGGAGAGTCTGCATTTACAGAGCCCATTTAGGCATTGCTTATTTAGCAATCCATAATTTGCCATTTGCATCTATCTCCATTTATGTTCTGCAACAGAATTAACACTCTGCCTTGATGCATACTTGAGATTTAGGTGCTGATAGTGGTTCAGGATTCTAAGGGCGCTCCTCATTCTGAGTCAGGGATGAGAAGTACAGAAAATGGTAGAGAAAATATATTGTAGTAGGCACCAGCTCTTTGATAAAATATACATGAGGGATTCTGACTGCTGTTAGGCACCACTACTATCACTTTTGAAAAATGCAAGGTTTATATTCCTCATGACTGGTGACTTCAGATCTAATAACTTTATTCTGCATGCAGTTAAGCTGATTTTTATGTGTTTTTTTATATCTAAATTTGTTTTATTGTTTTTGTTTCTTTGCGTCTAGTATCAATTAGCAAAGTAACTGTGCATATTGTTCCAGATGTGCCTTTATTTTAGTGGAAAATATAATAATGCATAGGTGATTTATTGATTTTTACCAGGTATTGGAATCTTTTGCATCTAGAACATTCATTAAGTGTGAGAAATCATTATTTGCTAAAGTTCAGTTGTTGAATAGCAGAACTTTCAGTGGTCACTGTTCTTGACTTCTGTGACAAGGGAGATGAGTTTTGAAGAGAGGTAGTTGACTGGGGACTTAGTGGAACCTATTTACACTAATTTGGATGAGGAGGTTTGCCAGCTTTAACAGATACTAAATTGCCTTATGTTTTCTCTCTCCCACTATTCTCATGGTAACAGAGAACACAAGATGCTGATCTGAGGGCCTGCCAATTATTTTTGATGCAAAACAAAGGACTAGATCTACTACTTTTTCATTTTTCTCTTTTTCCTGCAAATGTTGCAGATTTTTTCTCTATGTTCATTTACGCAGGACTTTCTAGACTTCCCTCTCCTTAAAGCATTCACCTTAATTTCTCTCAAAAGTAATCACTCTTCTGGAAATGCCACCTGCCTCATCGCTTCAGGCATCAGAATCTCCCTAGGTTTTGCAATCTAGGAAACCTGGCTTTAAAGACACTGGATATGTGACTTTAAAGTTTTTATGAGGAGAAAAAAAAAAAGCCATTGGATTATGGAAATACACACACAAAACTATTTTTGAAACTACACGTTTGTCCTTCTCCTTGGTGAAGAGAAGGGAGCTACGAAGTGTGTTTATGGAAAAGGTGATGTAATAAAGTTAAGCGTGGACACCGGACACAAAGATTAACCCAGGCAAAGTGCAGGACTGAGATAAGCTCTTTCCTTAGAGCAAATAGATTGTTATACCAGAAGTTACTTTCTGTAGGAGCCCTGAAGTAATTCCAAATTATATGTGCACAGGACTGTTATGAGTCCCTCTTCTTGACTGAGAGCAGGGACTTCGACCTTAGTTCCTTCTATTTTTCAAGAAAGTCTTACTGACTTACAAAAATCCTTTAACAGTTCTGGGTGGCTTTGTTGTTGTTGTTTTTTTGAGGGGTTTGGGTTTTTTTTTTAAAGCTGTTAGCATTTTGTCCAAAGCACTTAACAACTCATCAATTAATTGAAGAACAGACAAGAAGCTGGGTCTCCAGCTGAATACCCTAGTAAGAGGCTCCAGTGTTAACTGTGCTACCCAGATCCTTTTCTGAATCAAACTTCGAGTGCAGGCTTAATTAAATTTCAAATTCTATTTGGTTACTGTTGGAAATTTAGAGTTGACTAAAGTGAGCTTGCTTTAAATAAGCACTGAGATTAGAATCTGGTTTACGATCTGCTCACAATAAAAACGGGTTTTAAAAGATATTGGGAGGAGGATGAATACCTTCCCAATAGTCTTTGGCAGTGGCATTAGCATTTATAAGTAAACACTAATAAAAATTCAAATTTAAGCCTAGTTTTCATCACTGCGTGGACACCACTTGCTGATGAGAAGTCACTGTGGAAATGAATAATAAGCAGGGATTGCCAAAATTTGTCTTCACTTGAATGGTGCCATGGTCCGATTTACACAGCTTCAGTAGTGGGAGACAAATGAGCAGTGATTATCATTTATTCTGTCAGGAGCAATGGTGGTGTGAATGGCTCTCTCCAAAATAATCAGAGTGTTGGCTATAAGCCAACACAAAGAGCAACACATGGCGTTCTATGGCTTTAGATAGTTCTTCTGACTGGAAAAAAATTGAGTGAATGGATGTGATGGAGAGTGGAGGGGGAAAAGATGTTCTAATACTGTCATTGGAGAAGACAAATAGCTGTGAGATCAGACTTCCTGGTGCATGTATTTTTGAAATACAAAGAGCAATATTCTGTCTCTCCTATTCACTTTTTCTACACCCAGGAGGATGACAGACCATTTCCAGTCTTTTCTCCATACAAATCAAATGCCCCCATACCTGGGTAAATGGGATATCTCTCCACTGACCTTATCTCATTTCTATGGTAGTGGTTAAAGCATGAAAGAGGCTTTGAGATTATTAAATTACATAATACCTCCTTCCCCAGCCCTCCCTTTTTCTTTTCTTTGTGGTTGTGCTCTCATCTGGAAGATTGGAAGTGCACACACTGAAATTTGAGTTCTTTGGGAAAGGCTCAATCCCATGGGATTGACAGCTATTGAGCTAATTTTTGTCAATTGAGGTGGACTCATTTGGAGTTTTGACTTCTTTTTAATTACCATTTAATTACCAAGCAAAATAAGCATCACTTTTATTCTATAGTAATCCAGTACAAGAGTTGTTGATATCCTGTTCTGACATAGCTCTTTATTTTGTGAGGACAGGAAATTCTTCCAGTAGGAGTGTTTTTCTCCCTATTTTAATTGGCATTGTAAGTAAAGAGTTTTAGCTCCCCAAATCTTCCCCAAAGCCAGGGGATCTCTGAATAACCTTGGATGCTGCACACTGCAGTGCTCTATGAGCTCCTTTCCATCATCAGAGCTCCACTAAGGATCTTAATTTTTGTAACCATTATAAGAAAGGCTCTGAGCAAATTTTACCCAGCCTGAGGCGCTACACATTAAACAGTCTTGTGAACCCTGGAACTAATGAAGCCAGATTTCCTACTTCATTAAACTTACACTTTACTGAAGTTCTCATTACTATTGTTCATTTTCTAAGTTAGTTTGTTAAATTTCTTATGTCCGCCCCTCTACAGAATTGCGAGAAAAGAAAAAGCAAAAAGCGATTTATGAACTGCTTTCTTTGTTTTTAAAATCAAAGTCAGTTGTAACAGGAGACCGACTTCCCAAGCATCTGCCCCGCTGCACTGCAGAGATAATGTGAATGACAGCCATTGTGATATCACCTTGGGGAACAGCTCCAAGCAGCCATTCTTTAACAGCCCTCTTATCTCCATACTGGCCCATTTATACTTTAATTAATTACATATGGCGTGAAAGGTAGCCCAGTGTAAAATGATTTGGGCCATTTTAGGACAGGGAATATGACTTCTTTGCAATCGCTAGCGAAAGGCTACAGCTCTATGTCGCCCTGACAGTGCAGAGACTCAGGACTTGACTGGGTTTGCCTTGGCCTGAGCTGCCTGGAGCTTGGCTAATGCTTGCCAGCAGCCACCTAAGCTGGACAGGCTTGGCCTCAGTGAATCTCACACTGTGAAGGACTGGCAGACCCCGTCATCCCCGCGTAGACAACAGCAGCCCAATGATTATGTGAGGTTGTTGTGTAACTTTCAAACTTTGGCTGTGATCTGATGAAGAGGAATGAGGTTGGGATGAGAAAATTAGTAAATGGTCCCAAGCAGACACAAAACTGAAGAGGAAGAAAATCCTCCCAGCAGGGACTGCAGGATGCTAATGACATTATAACTCCCCAGCACGACTGTGAGATGAGGGAGCCTGGAATGGTCAATCTCAGGACCCAGAGGTGCACCTAAACAGCAGACATAACACCAGGGAACAAGGTTGATACTAGGCTGTTTCGTATAATTAAATGTACCTGCATCATCAGTGAAGCTTTTCTGTATTCATGAGATCATTCTGGACTATTGGACTGCTAAAACAGTAACTGGAGTAACAATAAATTCTTAGCTCAGTAGATAGTGTGTTAAGTTTTGCCCCTAACTAGATTTCAATGCTAGCAAAATAACCCAACAATAAATCTCGTGTGCTCTGTTCTGCTGAAATATAGCTGTATTTGCACTTAGAGTACCAAAACTGTAAGTTACTTTGACTGTAAAAAACCTATTGAACATATTATAGCAAAGAGGCCAGACTTGCAACCTATCTTGTCTAAATGCTGAAGTAATTTTCATTTCTTCTAGTTAGCTAAAACATGTTCTGATTCTAACAAGCTGATGCACCACAAAGACTGATGCCTTGCTCTCCTATTAGCAGAAACCAGATATTACCTATCTCAAGGGTAAACTGTCTTCCTCTACTCCTTGATATTCCTCATCAAAGCTTTAATGTACTAAGCCTCTGCCTTTCAATGCCAAATTCCATTGTCCTCTACTTGGGTGAAGTGCTCAAATCCTCATGTATAGGCAATTTGTGTGATGATGTTGAGTGTAAACTCCAAATAAATCTTTTTTCCCAGATTGTGGAACTTAGAAAGCGAGCTGTCCCAGGTGGATTCTCCAGTGTCTCGTAATATGTGAACCTAGATGTTCTCTCCTTCCTTTCTTCCTTCCTTCATCATAGTTTTTATCATGAAACTGGAAGAAATCTACCTGTTTCTCTGTCCACATTGGTGGAAACTGAGCTGTAAATTCAGAAATTACTAGGGATACCCAAATTCTCTTTCTTTCTCACCTTACTATGTGATTTCATGAGTACAAATCCTTATTATTTACCTCATGGAATCTTGAAAAGCATCTTTTCCTTTGCAAACCAGTCTAAAACATCATTATAACTCACCAAGAAATAGTACTGAACTTGTTTCCTCTTCATGTATTCTACAAACACGGTTTCTGAATAATGACAGAAACTTTGAAGTGTTTTCATATTCTCTTCATTTGATTTGCTATTGAGTCAACATATTATGCTCTGATGGCAATCTTGTATTTCAATATATAGGATGCTGTTAAATTAGGGACTACAGAATGTAATGACTTATTATGGTCTGTTGTCCGCCTTTTGTTCGTGTATGTGTTATTTACTGTACTTGTGATATTTATTTCTTTCCCACATCTGCTGGGCTTTCATTGTCTTAATGCCCAGAGTAAATATTTTACAATATAGTATCACTGATAAAACATATTCCATAGTGAAAAAGAAGTAAATAACCCAATAATAGATCTTTACTCTCTGATTTCTACAGAACTGAATGTTTATTTGTTTTGTTTTGGTCTTAAATCTCAGAGCATCACTGTTGAAGTAAAATTCACCTCTAATTAAAATTGGCCTACAAGCATTCCTCTTTTCCTTGTAAAATATTCTCGTGTAACCAATTCCTCTACTTGGGGCATGCAAATCTACTGCATTATGAAATCAGTTTCTTTAATGATGCAGCTGGCAAAAACAAAAACATAATTCACAGCCTGCAACAATTTGAGAATATTTTAACAGCCCCTCAACTTTTTCTTTAAAGTGGTTTTAAAGTCATTGCTCCATTGATAGATTTGGCCTAAAATAACACACTTGGAATAAAAGCCTGAGTATAACTACATGATGAAAAAGGGGTGCAAGAGGACAGAAAGGAAAGAACTGCACCTTCTCTAACTGTGGCCTGCATTAATATGATGTTGAATAGGGCCAGGAGTTGTATCCTCAACTAAAATTCTTTAGGAAAGAGTTTCCTCAAGAGTCAGCAACTTCCTACTCCCTGCAAAGAAGTTGAGCTTTTCTTGGGATACACCATTGAATGTATAGCCTGAAGAGTAACACAGATTTCTTTGGCTTAGCATCTTAAGTAGGTGGTATTTGTAAGAGTTTTCTCTCCTCCCCTTCTTGCCAAGGCAGGAAATATTAATCAGCTTTGCTAAAGTCACTCTGCTCCATTATTTCAGGTAGAAGGGCCAATGGGAAGTTAAGGTTAGAACTCAACAGAAGGGAAGAAAAACAGGGAGCAGCAAGGAAGAAAAGAAAGGGATGAGGAAACAAATATTACAGTGAGAGAAAACAAGAATAGAGGAAACACACAAGGCATAGAGATCCTGATCAGTGGTGATGTTCAGGTACAGTATTAATTTTAAGCCTTTTAAAGCTTAAATACTTTGGAGCACTGAGCTAAAGGAATTGCCTAAATACAGAGTTGCACTAGTTTAAATAAAAACTGTCAGGTAGCATAGCCCAGTGCTAATAAAACTACCACAATCTGGTGCTTCAAATTGTACTGATTTAAGATCTTGGCTATGTTTGTGAATTTATCCCAGCCTATAGAACAGATTTCACAGGTAAAATTAATAAACCAGTATAAGCCAGGAAAGAGTACCTGGCCAGGAAAGAGTACCTGTCATGTTTCCAGAAAGAGTGATTGGTTTACAAATGGACATGTGCCAACATCAGCCTACAACTCAGTTCACTGGAGCTGTGCTATTCTTTGGTACTTCTGCTGTTGCAACACTGCCAAAGCTTGCTCTCAGGCTCGCTTTCCCCTCCTGGCTTCTGTCCCACCTCCCACTTTTGCTGTAGAGAGGGAGACAACACCCTTGAGCTCTGTGCTAGTAACTTTACCCATCTCTTGCTTTTTCCAGCAGTGCTGTCAACCTCCTATCTGTCCTTTACGGTTCACAGGCAGAACTTTGGAATGTGAATAATAATGCTGCTTTCGTGATCTTTAGTGATTATACCCCCATGACTGGCCTGACACACATTGAATCTCAATTTGAAACATCTTCCCACTTGCTCTTTGGATATCATGGTGAGAAACCTGTTAGCAATGTCTCTGCTAAAATATTCCTGCAGTAGAAGCCTGGGCATGACTTGGCATTGTTGGGGGGGAGTGACTTCAGTGATGGCCAAAGGAATTAAAACATCTGAAATGGCACCAAGCAAACGTGATGGGTATTGTGGCATACTCAGCACCATTTCTTCAAGGGCAGGCAAGGAAAAGCAGGGGTTCTGCAGGAGCAGAAATTTGCAGCACGTTTCATCAAATGCACGAGCAGTGCAATGAATGCAATCAACTACCACAAAAATCTCATGGGGCACCAATCTGCAATTTAGGCATTTTGAAAATCTGACCTTAAGTAAATGGCTATCATGAAGTAGGGGAAAAAAACAACTAGCTTGGCAAGTTTGTTCAGTTCTGAATGAAATGACTTTGTACATTTGTAGGTACTGTAATGGGTTTTGTGCACGGAGTAGCTTAATGACCAGAAATACTTGTTTTAAATCGTAGACATTTTTAAGTGAGTTCTATATGTGTAAAGCCTTTGCACTTTCTTAGACTGCATGTATTCTTTCTTAATGTGTTTAAGGTAGATGCAGGATCACAGATAACAAAACTGACATTGACACTTCACATTTGATGTGCATACCATTTTAAAATTAAGCTCATTAAAAGTAAAAGAATGATCCATTGGCTGGCCTTCAGCTGCAGACCTAGGGGTGACAGCCTATTTGGTGAACAATTTACTGAGTGTCTCACTCTCCCATCCTTCTTAACCATGGGCATTGTAAGTTCATTCTATTAACCTTAATAGGTTTGCTTTCTAAGTCTTTTACTCTGAAGATTTAAATGTGAACTCTATCATGCGTCAGCCTGCAGCTAAGTTAAGCAACTAAACTAAAAGAAGATGCAACATATTCATCTACACGCATATTTATATGTGTCCACAAGCAGTAACACCTTGCGCACATGAAGAAATGATGTCCTGTGCCCTGGGTGGTGCTGACACTGTAGGTGCTTCATTGTTCCATGGCGTCTCGCAGGAGGTTTTTCTTTCTTTCAATTAAAGAAGTGCTACTGGCAGGCACCTCCAGCTAGCCAGGGCTTTTGTGTACACCAGCTGGAAAGGGCTGTGGAAGTGAGAGAAGCTTGTTTTCCTTGCCTAACAACTCCAGCAAACACATCTGAGGGCTGCCCTCTGTCCCAGCAGGATGCTCTTTCCTCTCCACTTAGGACCCAAAGACACAATTAGCAAGCAAGTCATAACAGATTTAGGATTTGAGTTGAGGGCAGCTTTGTTCAGACTAATGGAACAGAATCGCAGCCATTATCTCTTTTCTGTTGCTGCCTTTTAAACTGCTCACCAGACAGTGCTGCTGCCACTTTTAGGGAACCTAACAAAGGCACTGAAGCAGCTGGGAGCCTCTCATCATTTCCCTCCCAGACATCCCTCAGAGTGGCTTCCCCTCACAAGGACACCATCCCTGACAGACTTTGGTTCTCGCAGGAGTCAACAATTCTTCCATTACTCTGAAGAGTTAGAGCATTGGCTGGGAGAGGTTAATTCAGCTGTAAATGTCAGCTGTCAATGCCCCCTTTTCATCGCCCTGGCAGTCATTACCACAGAGAATGCCCTACGGGCCTTGGCCAAACTTAGCCCTGTCAAGAGAAGTGACACTAATGTTTCCTGAGCAAGAGCTGGCCCTGTTCGTATCTTGAGACTACTCACCTTCTGATCTTCACAGCCTCAGGTTCATGTTGGCTGCTGTGCAGGCACAGAGGACTGCAGGTGAAGTTTGCCCTCTCGCAGTTTTACAAGCCCACTTCATTCCCATGGGACAGGGATGAGAACCTGACAGACCACCACATGAAGCTACTGTACCTCACTTTCTCTCCCTCTGAATGCAGTGAAGCATGGGCACGGCCGGAGATGCAGGGAGGTGTTCATCACACCTCAGCATCCCATGCCATCCCATTTGCTCTCACACACACAGTCCAAACGCACCGTATTCATGTCCCAAATGCTGCCTCCTTGTGCCACCTACCGAGAGAGCTCTGCCTGCAGTAGTGCAGTTAGCAGGACGGGGTAAAGACATGGTCCCGAAAGCAAAATGTGGCCCGATTCTCCACATTGGCTCTCTCACACTGAGAAGTCAACGAGAGTTCCTGTACATGTCAGACAAAATAAAACAATCCTTCCAGGCAGAACAGTGCAGCATCTCACTGGGTTGTTGCTACTTCTTAACTCTCCTTGTGCTGCCAGGACACCACAGCGAAGGCCTCTCAGAAGCTCCTAGCCAGACTGGTCAAACAGCTTGCCTAACATCTCAGCGATCTGCATTGTCTCCTGGACTCCACCAAGTTAGGAATATCATCACAGCTCTTCGACTGCACAATCTCTGTTTACCATTTTCCAGAGTGACTTGACAAGCAGCCAATTTGCTGAAAATTCCTTATTTCTAAAAGTTATCACTTCAGTACACATTCCTCTTTCCAAAGTTTACCTTTCATCTATCTTCATAACAGAATATTGTTGATGATCATAATAAATCTTCTCAATTTGTATAGAATTGATAAACAAATGCCATCTGTCTATTCATTAGTAATACAGATTTATTTGGCTGTGGGTCTCAGGTTGATTTAAATGTCTGGGTATACCTCACTGATGCCATTATACAGACGAGGAAATGAAGGCACAGAAAGGTACAAACCAGCTCTCTCAAAGGTAAGTTCCTAACTCATTATATATACCTGAGGATATGGGCACATGAGGTTTGATTCTATGTATGTCAGTAGTAGAGCATGGATGAAAACTCAGGTCTGCCAAATTCAGTGTCCTGCTTGGTGAGCCACAGAATTATTATACCATGATTTCCTTCTGCTTTACTGTGTGACCTAATGTAATTCATAAGGTTTATCTCCAGCCTGGTTTACACCACTACAGAAACAGATTGCACTTAATATTATATTTTTTTACTGTATTATCATCTCTTCAGGCCTTGAAACAAATGTGAAGTTGGCTCTATTCACTGTTTCAGGCCCTGGCCTTGAAGAGTATCTGTGTTAGATTCTCTCTGCCTGTGTATGCTGGTGACTATTTGCAAGTCTATTTTTTTTTCGCCTGAATGATTGTACCTTTCAAATTGGTGTTTAAGTTTTAAGGAGGTTGTGGGGACTTAAATTGTTGGCACAGGAGAATTGCAAGGATATAATGTCTATAATAAAGCATCCCATTTATCTACTGATGCCTGCATTTTTTGAATTATAAAGCACTTAGGGATGTTCAGTCAGACGGCTGAGCTAGCTAAACATTCCCAACCTTACTATTCTGTGTGAAGACTGGAATAGGTACCAGAACAAACCACCCCAGCCTGATGGTTTTAACTCTGGGTTCATTTTAACATAAAGTTCAGCTGTGAAGAGAAGGAGAAAATATTCCCAAACACACGTTGCATGAATCCTGATTGCCAGCCTTGTACAGACTCTTCTGGTTTAGCAATAAGATTGGAATAGCAGGAGGAACAAAATGCTCCCTACTTCACAAGCAGCTTGTTTCAGATGTCACCAAGAGGAACCTCTGAAGGTACTTCAGTAGTTTTGATCCTACATACTTCCCACTCAAAAGGCTTCAGATGTGTGTTGCCTGTTACTGAAATGTGCCATAGTTTTTGAATAGTACACAAAGTACTTTTCAGTCAAGTGCAGAGATACAGTTCTTGTTCTGGTGAAGGATGGCAGAAGGGAAGGGGCAAAAATAAAGCATTAAATAACGATGTCTGGCACTACCAGAACAATTTGACTTTGGTCTGGTGGAGGGATGTTATGCTGTGAATGCTAGAGACAGGTCTCATAAGTTTTTTTGGACAAAGTCCTTACATACCTCTAGACCTTTCAGCTAGATTGGGCTATTTGAGAGAAGGAAAAAAATTCTGAAAGCAACTAATGCTACATAACTTCACCTTGGCTGTACACCTGTACCAGGTTATGCAGAGACAGATCATCCTAAGGAAGCACAGCAAACCCTGCAGGCTCTAGCCCTGTTGTATAAATCCCACTTAAATCTGCCTGCAATTCATGTTGACTTTCCTCTTCTTCCTTTGCCTAGTCCCAGGAGATCTTCTGAGTAAATAAAAGCTGTGGCCCTTTTAATGACCCTTTAACTCTTCTCTTCTGACCAGTTATAGTCATGCTGAAGTGCAGTGCTAGTCATGTCATAACCATGCTCCGTAGAAGCTCCCCCCAGACTGCTTCTCTGAATGGTTTTCCTCAAGAAGAGGAAGCTATCTGGATTCTGATAAGAATAAATTTTACATCTATAAATATATAGCTAAAAATTGCCGTTTCACCATACATATACCAGTCATCACGTCTGTACAAAATTAATGGAAAATATATTAGGTGAGAGGCATGACTGATTGGCTAGTTACCAGAGGAGGTTTCAAAGTTCTGAATCCTCCCTCAACCTTTCCTGACAATCACTCAGAAGCTTCCTCTATCAGACAGCCTCATCTGTCACTCAGGAACTACATCTGCTTGCCTGTTTATTTTCTCACTTAGGGTTGAGGTCACCTGCCCTCCCTTTAGCTAATCAGAGGAGACAGCAGTAATCAAAGCACAAGATCAGTGTTCCTGGGATGTCGTTCTTGGATAGCCTCTCTGTATGTTCCTCTGCAAACCTTGCAAAGTAACACAGGCATATACAAACAAGGAAGAACAGGGGAGAAGGCTTTTTATTTTTTCTTTTATGAGATCCAGCTAAAGGAAAGAAATATTGCTGAGTCTTACACGCTGCCGGGAAAAACAGGTGAAATATTTACTGAGGAATTTCCCATGCGTGACAGGAAAATACTGTTGCTGGTTCATTAGATATTAGTCCCTCACAGGAGAATTCAGCCGATGGCCTAGCACTGGTAAAGTGCAAAAGGTAGGTAAAAGTGTTCATTTTTCAAGGAAGTAAATCAGCCTCCTGCTTTTAGTTTGTAAGTCTTCACAGGACAACGTGCCAGGCTGGGTGGAGTTACTCATTTTGCCTCTCTGAAACTTCCTCTACTAGATACCTTTGTTAGGCTCTGCAAAACAGTACTAGGCAGTTGTCAGGTCCCACCTTAGAGATCAGCACATTTCAGCTGTGACTGAAGCTATTCCTGTGGAGTTAACTGAAAAAGAACTTTATACTGTGGATGAGAGGTTTATACCTGAAAGAAAGGTCAGTGAAAAAAAAGCCAGAGTTCAGGGAGAGAAAGTGCATCTGACTTGTTTGCCCCATGCCTAGTTCTGGAGTTGGCTGGCAGCTGGCATTACCTTGCAGACTCTTGCACATCTCAAAAGGATTTAAAGGATACCAGTGCCAGCCTGCTCTCTCAAGACTGATTTGTCTTTGTAATACTGCTACTGTGATGGATCGTGTATTACTATGATTAGCAGAGAGAGGTACAATTACTTTTTGCAGCGGAGGCTGGTAAAGAATTGCCTGGAGCCCTAGGCCTGACAGAGGTGGAAAAAGCATCTTGTCAGATATGAAGAGGGTGGAGAAATGGAAATTATTGCATTTACAGGACAAAAAAAAAAAATGTTGAAAAGGAGCAAAGGAGAACAGGAGTGTGCTTGTAAGTGCACACTACAGGAAAGAGGTCCTGACTAAAATGGACCCTCCAGCTGAGCAAGTAGGACTGTTCTCATGCATGAGAAGCCACTGCTGCTTATCAGCAACTACCTGTATCAGACAGTACTGCCCAAGAATGAATTTAAAAAATTTTACAGAGATGCAGACAGATATTGAAATAAGCTATCCTGGAAAAGGTTTAATAATTTTATCCAGCAGTAGGCAAAAGTGGCAAAAGTGAAAGGAGAAAAAAACGAAACAATTAGGGGAGCACAAGCCAACAGCACGGTGGTCCCATCTGCTTCTTGATGCTGCTTGTTCTTAAGCTGTTTAAAGAATGATGCTGAGATGATACTGAGTCCTAACAGCCTTTGAGATTCAAGTTCTGAGTGGAGAGGGAAGAAAACTTTTAAATGACACAAAAGTGAAACAAAACATTTTCTGTTTCTATAGTGTAAATGGCAGTAACCTGTCAATGTCCTTTATGTCTTTTCCTTGCTCCCAATAACATCTAATTTCTCTGATTGTCAAGACATGAACGTTTCCAGTGCATCTGAATTTCTATTGATCTTTGTAGACTATAATTGCCTGTGGCTGTAACTTCTTACAGGTGTCAGGGCAGCTTATCTGGAAGGTTCACAGCAAAGGCTTAGAGCTCGCACCACTCAGACCAAGGACGCACCTACAGCCATTGCAGGCTTGTGCCATCACGCAGTATGAACGTGGCCCAGCCCCGCCTGAACAATGAAGCCACTTTGATGCTCTTGATCTGAGCGTGGATTTGAGCGTGAATCTGAGGTGAACAGCGAGGGCTGACGCATCAGTCCCGCTTCCCTTCCGTTTGACCCGAAATTTTAATTGACTCTCACGCTGCCTTTCCCCAAACACCTCCAAAACGAGAGCTCACCCTCCCGCCCTGTGCCACCGCACGGTGCCCCGGCGGAGGGCAGGCTC
>NW_008629185.1:0-41540 GCF_000691845.1 Merops nubicus
TTCCCTCCAGCCCGGCCCCACCACCGCCGCTTCCCCGGAGGGCAGGGGGGGAGCTCGGCACCCTCAGCGGCACCCGGGGGTGGCCAGGGGCTGGACTCCGGGCTCTACAGGAACGTTCCTTAGATAAACCGAAGGCTGCTTGTAGCCTGCTCAGTGCCTCGCAGGCAAGTCGTGCTCTGTGCTGCTCTGAAATCGGTGTTCTGTGGCCTTCTAGCATCTGAAGGGGGCCTAAAAGAAAGCTTGTGGACAGGCTTTTTACAAGCGCTTATAATGACACGATGAGGGGTAATGGCTTCAAACTGGAAAAGGGTAGATTTAGGTCAGATGTAAGGAAGAATCTCTTCACTGTGAGGTTGGTGAGACACTAGAACAGGTTGTCCAGGGACATAGTGGATGGCCCATAACTGGAGGGGGTCAACCCCATCCCTGGGGGTCTTTAAGGCCAGGCTGGATGGGGCTTTGGGCAGCCTGGTCTAGTGGGAGGTGTCTCTGCTCATGGCAGGGTTGTAACTAGATTATTGTTAGGGTTCCTTCTGACCCAAACCATTCTATGATTTTGCTGGAGAGACTGCTTGTGCCTGGGTAGTGTTTGAGGGGAAAAATACCAGGCAACTAGGGCAAGCCCTAAAGCCACCTTTGCCTAGGTACCAGTACCTCCAGTAATAATGCAAGTATTATATTATCATAGCTCTCCATAGGCGAGGAGGTGCGGAGCTCAGCAGGGCCACTGGTCAGTAGGAGAAGCTGCCATCATGTGCCCTCTCTTCCCTCCTGTTCCATCCATCCGGGGGCCTGTCTGAGCGGTAGAGTTTTTTTATTGTATGCACTCCCTGAGCCAGGTGTATACATTGATTTTGCTCCTGGACTGGGGGAGGCTCCTGGACCTTGCATAGCTCATGTGTCAGCACCAATGCAATGTGTGCATGTGTTTTGGGGGGTCAGGACAGAGATACCAGGGGCTACTGATTCCCAGTCCTTCTGTTCCAGGCTGGTATTACCGGATGAACACTGCCTGTCTCTGTGTAGGTACTCATTTTTTCCATTCCATGTGAGCACACAAATTAGTCTTGCTGGGGACTGCATGCATGTGCCGTTTTGCCAGAAGTGGAAATACGAATTGTTCAAGCTCAGTCTTAAAGGTTTGGATTCTAGGATTGTTTCCACCCTCATTTTAAACAGATGTAAGCTTAGAGTTAGCTGAAGGAAGAGTTAGGCAGCACAAAACCATTGTGCATGTCTGCAAACAGAAACAGCTGCCTGTTGGAGAAATAAAAATAATGAAGTAGTTGTGAATAAGCCAGGCACCTTAGTTTCAGCATAATAAGCAGAGTTTCTGAGTAGCGGATGTTCTTCCTGTTGCAAGTGCTGGTCTCTAGCTGAACGTGGCTGAGAAGGCATCGAGGTCCCCTGAAGCCCGTGTGAGGCATGAATGTATATACAGGCGTTAATGATGTCTTAGAGGCAGAGTCCCTGCAATCTGATCCTTGGTCTCAGCATTACAATATTAGATACACTTGCTGCCAAAGGTGTTACAGACACGAGTTGGCTTTACAGGTGTCTGCCTTTGCACATCTCCTCATGTGTGCCATAAGCTATTAAAGTAAGATTAATGGATGTATTCTTCTGCAGCTTTGTTCTCTTGGGGCAGATTTATGTCCCTCAGTGGGTCCTGTAAGCACCGGTGCCATACATTACACCTCGTGCTGATTGCTAGTGCTGCAGCATAATGTGTAAAGGGCTCTTTCAGACCTTTACAACAGGTAGTAGCGGGCAGCATTACTGCCCAGGGTATTGTTGTATATTAGTGGGATTGATGAAGGTTTCTCCTGTGCTTCCACTTTAATGTGCTCCCTGAGCCCAGAAAATAGCTGTGTACTGAACTGGGACAATGCTTCTCTGACCTTTACATGAGCTGGAACGAGCACGAGGAGAAACTCCTTGCCTAGTCTTCTCTGTTGTTTCTGCATTTGGACTTGAGGTAAACCTGGCCTCTAAGAATACTCCATTCTCACCTAATTCTTTTTCTTTTTGTGGCCGCCTAGAGAAGACTGCTTATCTTATGCTTTAAAGAGGTTTGCTTTACAGGAGTTCCTAACTATATTCTGTATTTAAATAGCTTTTCTGTTTCTTTGCATTGACTTTCTTCCCCATATAACACCTGTGTGCTTTCTTCTCTTGGTATCTCACAGTCACTAGAATGGAAAGCAGAGATGTATTTATTTATCTTTGCTGCTATACTGTCAAAGAACATCCCACATTCCCCAACAAGAATTTTATTTTCCCTTTTTGTGTGTTTACTACTGGATCTTCACTTGTGCTCCCAACCCCTGCACATTTTAATACCTTTTTAGCTATTCTCTTTTCAAAATCCGTCAAGTTTTTGTTTCCTCTCCCCAGCACCCGCCTTTACCTTCTGGAGTTCTTTTTGAATTTCTTCTTTTTCATTCTGGCGCCGTTTGAAGTCACGATTCTGCTCTGTCATTGTGTCTTCCAGCTTCTTCATGTTGGCTGTCAGGTTCCTCTTCACAGCTTCACTTTTTAGCCATTCCCTCTCTGTTCTGAGATGCTGGTAAACTCTGAAAGAGCTTGCCATCTCTTCTGGTTGCACCTCTGGGGCGTTCAGTTGCCTGTGCCCTGCAGCCTATTCAGTTTGGAGCTGAACGTTACCTGGAGTTGGTCACTGCAAGGTGAAAGGTTTTTCCTGTTCTTCTGAATGTTTGCGCTTGCAAAGGCTGAACAAGTTGCATGACATCCTGGGAATGGCTCATCTGTTGTAGCGTTGCTGCTCAGGGGCATGGGCTCATACTCCTCGAATGCACACACAAGTGCTGCACTGGTTTCTGCATTCTGTAATTGTGTCTTTCTGTAACTTTAGTAATTTGTCCCTTAAAGCCTTGGCTGTCTGGGGAAGGTCTGAGAAGATGGGTTAATAATGATTTTCACTGTGGTCTTGTGATCCAAAGCACTGACCTCTTTTGTGGATATTAGTTGACAGAATTGAGCATAAATACTGGCCAGTGCCTTGCTCTGCATGTAACATGGGTGTGGAGGAAGGAGGTTTAAACTTGCACACAGTCTGGGGGACTGAACTTTATGATTTGGGATTGACTTGGAGACTTCTGAATCTTTCTGACTTTTGCCATTCTGAGCAATTTTGGTTCCAGCTTTGGGGGTTGTGTGTGTGGGTGTGTATATATATATGTACTTACATAACTGTTTTCTCTAGTAAATGGTATTGCTTGTACTTACCAGCAGCAGTTCTACGTAATTCTGTATTTTTTCCTTTTTGTCCTTCTCAGCAAATTTTATTCTAGTTTTGGTGTATGTATTTATGTAGCAGAGGATACCTCTTTAGCTTTACTCAAGGGAGTTCAACTGCAGAAGCTCCTGAATCCAATTTAGCTCATTTTGTGGAGTCAAAGGAGCAAGCTACCAACTCAACAAGTTCTCATAGAGTTGTGGGATAATGCATAACCAGAGTGGTTTCCAAGTGTTGCCACTGCCAGCCACACATGTAAGTAACAAGCTACACAAGTTTGTGGGAAAGTTCCTGGACTTCACTGCTACCAGTGGAATCCATCCATACCTGTCATTTCACATAGGTGCTGCAGCAGGAGGAAAAAATAAAAATCAGCTTCTGAGTGAAGAATGATGGCTTTGGTTTTACCTGCAGGAGAACAAAACAAAACAAAGGGGTCAATATTTACAATGAGTAAGTGAGGCTGCTGGTCTGTCCTTCAGAGGATGCTATTAGGTCGTCATCTTCCTTCACAGAAGAGAATTCAGCAATCACATTTTTGATCTATAGTGATCAAGTAGATCAGCTTTCTTACTTGAAAGCTTGGTTCGTTCTTCTTAAAAAACTGGTCACTGGATCTCTCTAGTTCAGATTGTACTGTTTTTCCTACAGCTAGACCTCAGCAAAATGTTTTTAAGTAGTAGGTTCGCTGAAGAAAACAGAGCTTTCTGGGGACACCAGATTTGCTTTGGTATGAGATGAAATGTGGTGAAGGTTGATTACCAGCTCCCCACTGCCAAATCAAGAGGAGAAAAGGAAAGGTTTTTAACAATTATTCAATTTTGTGGGCATTTTTTTTCCTTTTCAGGTCAAAAACAGAGGAGAGAGGGTTTACTACTTTAAAGGCAAACATTACCTCCTTTGGTTGTTTTTTTTCCTTGGACAAACCACCCTCCATTAGCTTTTATTTCAAGGAGATTCAACTGAATTTTTTTTCAGTTTGTGATTTTTCAGCCTGTGATTGTTTTTTGTTTGGCTATTGAACCAGCTAATGCAGTATTTGCACAGCTCTCCCTGCAGCTGCACAAAGAGGTAATCTTGTCATTATGGCAGGTAGACCTCAGGAGATAATGTGGAAGCATGGGGTCTCCTAGCAGAAGCTCCCTGGCCTTTAAATGTTCAATTTCAGATCTTCAGGATTTCCCAGCAGATCTCTGGACTGTGTTACATTAGAGGGGGCTGAAGTGTTGAGGGTTCTACGTTTTCCCAAAGGAATGCAGAGGAAAAATGGGATTCAGCAACAGGGCATGGAGTTCCTGGACTGTTCATGAGTGGTTTTTCCCTAGAGAAAGATAAGGCTTCTAGTCCTAAATGGTAGGATTTACTCTTACATATATTTGAAATTTATTTTCTTTTTAGTTTGTGGGGTTTTTATTGTTCTGAAAATACGGTGGCATATATAACTCTCTCTTCTAATTGGTTCTTGCTTAGGTCAATGTGCCTTGTTTTGTTTGTACAAAAATGCTTGTTCCCTATTAAACTCATCTTCTGTTTGCACCAAATGCATCTTGGGCTTATGAAAACTGCCTGACTAGTGAAGCTGTCTGCTTGGAGAGAGAGTTTTTGCAGATCACTCAGTTTGCTTGTGGAATTTTGAAGCTTTTCCTGTCTGGCTTAGATAGTAATATAAACTTTCTAAGAAAATGCCCACTGTTATAAGCAGCTGTAGGTTTTATGTTTGTGAAACCTATTTGCACAAATATTATAAGCCACCAAAGTCTCCACTGAAATCTGTCACAGTTGCTCAGATCTTCCAACAATTACAATCTAATTAGAGGCGGCATTCAAAGTTGCCTCCAGCATTTGGAACAAAAGTAATTTAGCGGTAATAAAAGTGGTAGATTGACAGCTCTGGAGGCTGAACTCGGCTTCTCCACAAAGCGTACCCGGGGTGGGAAAGAGCTACAAGAATTGCCACGGTGACTGTCTGGAGGGCTTGACCCCTTGCCTTGAAATGACAACCTCCAAGGGATGAACATATGGGTAATTTTCTACAGGTCCCTCTACTGCCACTGCCAAGAGTGCTGCTAATTACTGGCAATCATTAGTTTATTGTCTGTGGCATGAATGCTTTTCCACTAGGAAAACCACCTGATTCATTGTGTGTTAACAACCCAGTGCCCATCATGTAGCAATAGTGTTTATGAAGTTAAGAATTATTCTGAATTTGAACCGCAGACTGTGAGGCAAAAGGCTTTATCCTATTACCAGTCCCCTGAATCATTCATTCTACAGCGTGTGAGATGCAGGGCTGTGATTACCAATTCATTTCATAAAGGCCAACCATTTAAAATACTCTCAAACTAGCAGCTGCTTGAGGAATGAAAAAGTGCTGGGTCTGGACAAATATATTTTTCTTCTTCTGCGTTAATTTAAAAAGAAAACCAACAGTTCTGAGTCTGACAAATGAGACTTTCAATCAGCGTGGAGCTCTGCCTGCAGAAGGATAAACATGTCTTTGCTTACTTGGTGTGTGGGATTCTTCCAGTTCCAGAGGTGGAGGTCATGGTTAGGCTGAAGAGCACGTTACCAGTCAGTAAGAGGGATCCTTCAGATTTGATGTGGAGGAAAGAACAGGCAATCCACCCGCTTCAGTTTCGTGTGGGGTTGCTGGATTCTTTTATTGCTCTTGATTACAACCATAAGCAGAGCCAAGAAACACTTTTCCTTCTTTCCGCTCACTCTCCTATTTCTCTCTTTACTCTTTCCTCTGTCATTGGTTTCTCTGCTCTGAAATGTTGAATTATGGCATAGGAAGGGCTACCAATGACTTCTGAAATCTGATGGGTGTTCGCTTTCCTCCAGATGCTGAGTTAACGTACACCTTACTGTGGCACACAGACCTTAATTCAGTTGGCAGTAGGATTACAGCAGGTACATTCACCCTCAAGATCTCTAATTTTCCATATCTAATTATCTCCTCTTCTGCTGAGTCAGGAGGAAAATCAAAATTATCCTCTGTTTTAGATTGTTTTCCTAGGTCTGACATGAGAATTCTGGGTGACATTCTCAAAAGCATCCAATTTAAATAGGATCAAAAGACTGTGGCTTTCAGGGGATCATCTGCTTTTCAGATGTATTAGGAACATTAGAAAAAAGTACCTTTGGTTTCTAACACTGGAGATGGAAGTGTAGATAGAAGATTGCTCCCTTTATTTCCATTAATATAGGATAAGATCATAATTTACGTTTTCAGACTAGGCTTTGAAACTTAGAATCTTGTATGTTTTCTAACTGGAAACCAAGTTTCCAAGGGGTCTTGTTTCAAAAGAGTAGGAGTTTGCACTAATAATTCCATGATTTTTTTTTTTTCCCCCTTGTCCCTCTGCTATATATTTTTCTGGCAGCCACAGTCCACTCCAGAGGAGGAAGAAGAATGTTGGGGGCTTTGTGTGTTTGTGAGAAGAAGGCTTTTCACTTCTCCTGAAGGCAGATGGGTTGTTGGTTTTTTGCTTCCTCACTGCAACATTTGTGTGTGATCTGCAAATAATGAGTCCCCATTTGAAAATTGAATATAAGCAAGAGGCTTTTCTGCCTCCTTCATCAGTGGATTCCACTTAGCCTACAAGCAGACAGAGGCTGTTTCTCATTCCAGAAGCACGTATGCCTCCAGTGTCTATGCCTTAATGATCCAGAAGTGCTGTGCTATCCTCCCCCCCAGCCAAGGCTGATGTGGAGCGGTTGTGCCTAGACACACACCCTGCAGGGCCTTTTCTCATCCAGTTCTGTTCCGTCATCCTTATTTGAGAAGAGCAGAATTTCCTCGATGTAAACGTATCTGTGAAAGCTGTGACAGCCAGCAACCTGTCTCCTCATCTCTTTCTGCAGCGATATCAGCAATTTGGCCCAGTGTCTAACCCAGCATCTCTGGAATCTCACCAAAATACAAACACTAAGACAACAATACAGATGGAGTAAGATATGTAAGGTAACAATACAGATGGAAGCATTTAACCTAGACTATGGTTTGTAGAGTATTTTGGGAACCTTCAGGTTGATAAATGCTGTGTAAGTTTAAGGCACAATTTTGTCTCCTGCTCACATAAACTTAGATTCCTTGGCTTTGCATTTTGCTGTGCAGATTAAGTTATAGCAGATCTGTCTGGAACACCCATTGAGGCTGAACAGTGGCGCGTCTTCCGCTTCGTTGTTTAATATCAGATGCTTATTATTGGAATTTAAATAAAACTTGACCTAAACAAGGCAGGCCTTCCTGCTATTTTTAGAATGTTATGCCATATCCCATGTCCATGTTTCACAGGCCAGTGTGTAATTAATGATGCGTATCCTTCCTTCCCTTGTTAATTGATGCACGAGCTTTTGGGAGGTACGTATCATTATCTAATGTAATCATGCAGAAATGTGGAAAGCGGAAAAGGAAAGAAAAGAAGAAAATCTGCATGCTGTGATGTCTTACCACAGTTGAAGTGGGAGCTGGGAGGCAGGTTGCCCTGGCAAGGTCAGAACTGGGCAGCCTCACAATACTGCCGGGATCCATGAGCTTTGAACAGTCTCTGGCTTCAAACGCCTCCTTGATCCCACTTAGAGGAGTTGTCTGAAAGGTACGTTCCTTCTGTTGCGCCTTGTCCTGGCACCTGGCAAGAGGGCAGAGGAGCCTCTCCCTCCATTTTCTGCTCAGTGATCTCCATCTCGCCATCATTCGCTTTCAGGTTGGAGGCAGATGTGTGGGAGACTGCAGGTTCCTTTAATCCCTATTAAGAACAGCAGATCACAGTGGCCCCTCTGGCCTTGTTCCCTATGACTATAAAACTGGCTTTAGCAGCATAGAGATTTAATCTTTCTAGTGGAAATGTAGTGCCGGTCAAAGGTCTGCACTGCATCTTTTAGGATGGTGTCTTAGCTGTGTGAAGTTAATTGTGAGGCAGTGGCCGTTCCAAGTCACAGATTTTGGCAGAAGTCTTGTGCTACAGACTCGACTTTCTGCAGACCTGCTCTCTTCCCTGGGAAACATCCCAAAGAGGAAAGCCACAAACTCAGCCAGAGGGCTCCTTCACTCACCCACCTCCTCTTCCTACCACCTATCTGGTGACCAGAAGGGGAGAACGAGCAGCTCTGGGGTGGGCTACGAGCTGTGTGGGGATGATAAGCAGCATTGTGTCCCTTTGTTACCTTTAAAACCTACCCGGTGCAGTCTGTCAGCTCCTCCAGGTCCTGTCTGAGAGCATAGATGGGGATGGGTCAAGGTGCCTGTGCTACGTGGGCACCAAGGGTGGGTGTCCTGTGCTCTGGCTGTACCCCCCAGCTGGTGCCCGCAGCACAGGTTGCGCGGGCAGGGAGCAGGCAGTTGCTCCTTTAGCTGTTGCTCCCCAGTTCTGTTCCTCCATCTTCAGTTAATTTAGATCATACCTAAAGTGCGTCCACAACTACGTTTAAGCAAAAGCGGTTACCATAGTAACACTGGAGATTTTCTAAATGCAGTCTGTGATGTAAACAACTAAAATGACTGTCACCCCAAATAGTTGTTTATTTCTCCTGTGTAGTTTACTGAGTATTTAAATCTGTTGTAGCACACACAGATTTACTGCTTCTAAGTATAACTTGGAGGAGTAACACATTTTTTTCTTACTGCTTTCATTTCAGCAGATCTGTTTCCATGTCAACAGTTCACATTGATAAAGAATTGACATTCTGACTGCATTTGGCAGTGTAGGGTACAAGGTGACAATTAAAATAAATCAATATTTCTAATGATGCAGATTTTGAAACTGTGCCAAAATACTGGGATTCCCATGCACGGTAGACAGAGATTGCTGCTTGAATCTGCAGAGAGCGAGGCGGGAATTCTCATGGGAACAGACTTTCTTTGCAAGGTTTTCAAGCCTTCCTGCTTACAGATGCAGAAAGACTGGGAAAGGAAACTCTCTCTCTCTGGAAAATGCACCTAGCACTCCATGTGTGTGTGCACATGTGTGTTTGCTTTGGCTCATCTGCTCCTAATCTAGGTGAGGTCTAGAAATGTGTAAACCATGTGATTAAAAAATAGAATGCAATTCTTGGACTAAAAACCTGTTCCGAGTCAAATTTCTGGCAAAAAATTGCAGATCAGGAGGAGTTAATGACTGCGACCCTTCCCCCACCCCCTCTCCACTCCTAGTTTCCTTGTAGTGAACATACTGAAATTACTGAGGGACAAGAAACACGGAGCCCCGGAAGGGGATTTTTTTTTTTCTGAGCTTGCAAGCCTGTTCAACAAAGACCGACACTTCAAATTGTGCATTTGGGGGATGAAAGTGGACTGCTTTTCTCTGTCTGTGTGAGCAGCATGTAGATAGGCACTTCCCACAGCTGAGGTGTCATCACTGTGTTTATTTTCCCTTAGTGTGCAGAGGGGCTAAGATCAGTGGCCCACTGAATTAAGCACCCTGTTTACCCGTGATAGGAGAGACAGACAAAATCCACAAGAATTCCCAGACTAAGCAGACAGCAAACAATAAAAGGAGAAAAGATGTTACCCCCATTTCACAAGGACAGAGAGGGATTAAAAGGAGTTTTTCAAAGCTGCAGGTAGGAGTGGCAGCTTCAGGGTGATGGATGCAAGCTCCCTACCTGTGGTTTGGGTGCCAGAAAATCTGTTATCTGGTCTTGGCTTGAGGTCATCCTGGAATCTGGTGGCAGATATGGAAATCCAGCTCAGTGCTCCTGAATTGAAATGTGCTTACCTTCAAGGGTGAGCAGAGTTTGGGATTACATTTCCAAGGAGACATTCAGCTCGTCTGAAGGCACTCTGCTTAGTTCGAAGTAGGTTTGAATCTATAGTTTCCATTGACTACACATACCTCCTAATGTTAGGTATCTGACTGATGTGCCCAGTGAACATAGTTGCTGTGGGTTCTCTTGGTAGCCAGTGGAAAGAAATAGTTGTGTCCAAGCAATAGTTCACCTTCAGTAGGTGTCTAGCACTGCCTGATACTGCTTTGTGAATGTGTAAATTCACTTGTTAATGTCTTTCATATCATGCGATTGTAGAATTTTTGTGGGTTTAACAAGTCCACAAACTTACTTTGCCTAGTGAGGCTTCTATTTTTTAAATTAAATTGTTAGATGTTGTTTGAGAGAAAAGAATATAAAAGTAGAAATACTGGTAAAAGTAATGCAATTCCTGGTACCACTGAGGTATACTAAAATGTGGTGAGTTTTTGCTCTCGTGCATACACACAAGAGCAAACCCCAAACCCAGTCATTTATGTAATGGAGAGTGGAGATGAATATAGTAAATCCCCCACATGTACTAATGGTAATTTTATTTCCAGATCGCATTCTTTGGGGGATCTCCGAGCGCTTCAGAAGGACTAATGAATTATGCCTCACAGCAGCCCATAATGTGGTAAGTAGTATCACTGCATTTTGTACAAGTGAAAGAATTGTGGGATATTGATAAACAGAGGAATTGTCAAATCAGTCAAGTCAAGTCCACGGTAACTAACTTTTCCCTGTATAAGAACACCACTGTTTCAGATACAAGACAAGTACAATGTTTTTACATCTTGGCAAATGAGCCATTGCTGACTGACTTTAATATGATTGCTTAGGAGTGAAATGCTTTTAGGATGTGTCCTGTGAACGTCACTGAGGTGCTGTAACAAAAAATAGATTGCAGCTGCGAAGGGATGTGTAATCTCTGGGTTTTGGTCTTGAAGCTGACAGTAGAACACAAGCTGGTTAGATGAGTCTGTGCAGTGAGGGCTAAGAAGATCTATCTCTCTCTGTTAAACTGCTGTTGGCCTTCCTGATCATATTACCTCATCTCCTAGCTGCAGGGATTGGCAGTCTTTCAAGAAAGTATGCACACTATTGTTTTCCCCTACCTTGAATGAGAGATATGAAAGTAGCAGGGGCTGTAAGTGCTGCTTCTCAGAGGCTGGCCTGAGTGAGGGGTCCTGTGACAGGGCAACCTCTAGCATCTGTGGGATTTGGCTTTGAAGAGCTCCAGGGACAGGCAAGTGTCCTGCCTGGTGCCACAGCTTCCAGTACCTGGCTCTGCCCAAGCTCTAGTGTCAAATGTTGAAGTCCTTGATCACAAGATTGTGGCTGTCACCTCTCAAGCCAAGTTTCAGAACATGTAGCTATTGTTCAACAGAGATGTGACTAGCCATATGGTAATGCTGCTTCTACCCCCAGTTTATTAGCTAAATTTAATTAACAGGCAATTATAATAACCAGACAGACAAATATAATAAGCTACTGTCATGCCTCATAGTAAATAATGGCTGTAGTAGCTACAGCAGTATTTTTTGAGTTAATATGAATGTGTTTGACATATGCCATTGAGAATGAAAAGAATCTGATGCCTCAGACAAACTGTGTATTAACATGTATAACCACATGTGCCAGTAGGGGTTAGAGGTTGACCTACTGGAAAGCAGCTCCACAGAGAAGGACCTTGGAGTCCTGGTGGACAACAGGTTAACCATGAGCCAGCAGTGTACCCCTGTGGCCAAGAAGTCCAGTGGTATCCTGGGGCACTTCAAGAAGAGTGTGAGGAGCAGGTTGAGCAATGAGAACAAACGGGAACACAGGAAGTTCTGCCTCAGCGTGAGGAGAAACTTTTTTACTGTGAGGGTGACAGAGCACTGGAACAGGCTGCCCAGAGAGGCTGTGGAGTCTCCTTCTCTGGAGACTTCCAAAACGCACCTGGACATGTTCTTGTGTAACCTGCCATAAGTGAAGCCTGCTTTGGGAGGGGGCTTGAACTAGGTGATCTCCCGAGGTCCCTTCCAACCATTCTGTGATTCTGATTCTGTGATGTGTGTTCGAAAATTCTGGAAACCTGACTGTGATCAGTAATGGTAAAGGTCTGAAGAGTGAAAGGATGCTCACAAGCACTTATATGCAAGTTAGTGCAAACCAGAAGAGATGCATAATCAAACGCAGACAGGAGTTGAAGAAAAGTTGTAACTTAGTCCTAAAAATTCTGTATTGAAGGCCTAGACTGTAACAGGAGCAAACAAGACCCCTTCTAAGACAGAGTTGAGAAATCTTTGTGTGAAACAGAAGGACTATGTAAGTGAAGTTGTCAAATGGTGTTTGGCTGTAATTGGATATGGTATGAATGCCATGAAACTGTTAACCTAGTTCTGTCCCAAATCTGAAACAAAACTTTGCTCTGGACACCTAAGATTTCTTCTATGCTTTGCTGAGGTGCAGTTGTGGAACCATTACTTGAAAGAAAATCGTAATTCTAATAGTTGAATGTGCCTTTTTGTCACCAGTGTTGTCCAACACCAGAAAGTGGAGGAGAGAATGAGTTACTCTACATCCCTTTGTGTCAAAAAAAAAAAGGGGAGAGGGGGTGTATGAGAAATAATAAAACATGTAGTTGTTCTAATAAATCAGATATATTAAGCTGTAGGTTTCTGCCCTTTAAAATTAAAGGGGGCAACAGACTGTCGATGGCAAAAAATACTAACTTGTGGGATTTTAATAGAACTGTAAACCCCATTCCCCTGCCTTTGGGATGATGTAGTGAAAATGCAAGGTATTACTCGCAGTTCTGCTTAGTTTTATTCAGTGTCTGAGTTGCCTTTTGTGGCCAGTGGGGTGCAGTTCCTACAGAGTGAGGCAGTGCACACAGCATGGACTGAACACCTCAAAACAGCTGTGTGCTGCCTTAAGCAGTGCCTCAGGGGTTAATAGGACTAATGAATGTGCACACTAACAACAGTTAATACAACCATGTTAAGGATCAAGACCAAAGGTTGTTTTCAAATACGGAAAGAAGTTGAAAAATAAACAAGCCTGCCAGAATACAGTGTCTGAGCAGATTTAGGGCCTTAGGACAGAGCAAAGGTTCTTCTCCTTTTGCTGTTACTTTGCAACAAAGGTTGCAACCTAAAATGCACCTAACTAAAATACTGCTTCAGGCTTCCTAAGCTTCACAGAGGCTCTGTCTTCTGGTGGGGGCTGGGCAGAGCTAAAAGAAAGAGTAGTGATCGGGTCTTACTGAAAACTAGTGGGGCTTTCTGCTGGGCCACACATTACTGAGCAGTCACTTTGCTACGTTTTGAAAGGATAGGCATGCCCCTCCTAGTCTGTGACGGTAGATGTGCAGGCACAGAAACCTGGTTCCAGAGAGGATGCTTGCTGTGATTCAGTGGTAACAGATTTTTGACCCAAAGCAGAGTGAAAGAGCCTGCAGTGACACTTGTGATACCTGTCCCCAGCTCTCCTGCCCTGGCTGTGCCAGGTACAGTCCAGTTCTTCTTCTCGTCCACAGCAGAGGAGCAACATAGTGAATAATTGTCTGGCAGGTTGCTCCATTTACTCTCCCATACCTGTAAGATGGAGAACTGTTGCTACCACAGGAAAGTAGCAGTGTGTCTCCTGTGGCAAGGTAAGCAGGTACCCGTGACTTGCAAGTGCATAGTGCAGCAGGAAGGGCACCCCAGGGTGTCAGAAATGGCTCACCTTGCCTCTGTGTCCGGATGTTGAAATGCTGAGCCAGCATCCTGATACGCTTTGTTCTTCTGGAAGAAAGTTACACGCTTTACTCCTCAGGTTCCTGGTAGGATTGCTGGGGTCACAGACTGGCCTATAATTGCAGCTGTCAGCTCACTGTTAAATGGAGATATGTAAAATACCTCCTTGCGCATAGTTTATTAACATTTAAAATCTGTCAGGGGACATATAAAACATTCTTTTTCTAACATTTATAAACTACTGAGGAGCGCAGACACATTCCCCTATATTAGTTACCCTAATTTAGGCAATGTCTGTGGAGGGCCTGTGAGCACAGCAGCTATGATTCCCTCCCCAGTTCTTTTATTTCTAGGTATTGAGGTTCCCTTGAGCCCATTCCAGCTGCAAATTCTCCTGGCACAAGGCAGGGTAATGCTGGAGAGTGAATGTATTTTCAGATCTTGTATAGAGGAGGGAGTTGCACTAAGACTACTGGTAAACCTGCTTAGTTAAACCACTGCAAAATGTGACACGGGCAGTCTTATTTCATCTACTTGCTTCTTTTAGATTTGGATTAGGTTTGAAGTCAAGTAACCCCCCCATTTAACATCTTTAAATAAAAATGTATGAAGGCATACGCATCAGTTTAACTTGAATTGTTTCAGGCAGACCTAAATGAAACCAGTGAAACTTTCCTGTACTGAGATGACCTCAGTAAATACAAATTTCTGACTCTCTTCCATAGGCCTGAGGAGTTGCAGCTATTCTGGTCTTTCACACAGGATAATTGTAGTCACCTGTGCTAGGACCCAGTGGGAATTACAAACTCTGCTGGATCGGGGTAAATTAAGTGTGAGACATGTAGCGGTCAAGACAGGAACATGAAAGAAAGCAGCATTACTTGTCTCACGTGGTGAAATGGTCACATCAGCTCCTTTGGACCTCTTCAGGCCTAATGCTGTGGATGGGTTGGGCCTGGCATAGATGCTCAGTGTCTTGCTGTGGCTGTCACCATGCCCGGCGGGGCTGGCACACACGGGCCGGCTGGGGAAGGGTCGGCCTGCAGCCTCCTTAGGTGGCAAATCCCCTTTAGGGCATTGACTCCTCTCTGCCGGCCTGTGCCCATGTGCAAGGGCAAGAAAATGGGCAGGTACCTATTCTCCTTGGGTTGGTTCAGCCAGTTGATAAAAAGTAAGAAGTGTGGCTACATTCAGTTGACGAAACGTTTGTGATGGGCATGTTCTCCTGCAATAGTGTGACTGTAATATTTGCAGAATAGAATAAAAATGTTACACTGAATGTCATCTTGAGTTTCCCCTCTGAAATAATTTGAAGTGTTTTCCCCAGCTGCATGTTCTCAGCTGTGAGAATTGTTGCTGAGAGCACAGTGTTGTGTATACTTAATTTTAAATGACTCCAGCATGGAGAAGTCTCTACGTGTTAGAAAATTACTGTGGTTTTGAATGGTACAGATCTATGTTTTTTTTCATCCAGGTGAAGCCATGTAAACACTACTTGTCACTTTCTTGCTGTACACTTGCAGTGTAACCCATGAATGTTTTACTCAATGTCCCAGATCAGTGGTGGAAAAGCACTGAGATATATCTGGAGTAGTAGGGTTCTTGTGCAGACCCAGTGCCTGGAGAGCCATCCTTCTGCAGGGGTATTCTTCCCATTAGCTGTGTCACTAAGCCATATATCATAGGAGGGCTGAAATTTGTTTTTATCAATTCAGGAACAAGATCCTACATCTGTTCCTAATTACAGGTAGGGATCTCAGAGGAGGTCTGAGTTACAGTGTGTGTGGATATCAAAATGCATAGCTCTCATTACTTGAATAGGTAAATAATTTTATTCATCATCTGTGCAGGGACGTAGGAAGCGTAGCCCTGGAGATGTTAACAATTAACTGCAATCTCATTTGCATTGCTGGCTATCAATATCTTCAGCTCTGCTGTGCAGTACTTTAATATTGACTATGTTAGCCTTCTGGAAAGGGGTTAACGTTTTCTTTATCAATTGGGCATTTACAAATATATTTCTCTTCTTGTCAGATTGAATTTACGTGATGTTTTTCTATAGACGATGTGTTTTTATGGGTCTTTGCTTTCTTTTGGGGAATGAGGGACCAAATACTTTCTGTAGAATCTGGGCTACCACAATGTATGACTCGCTTCCATTCAGGTCAAGGTGCTAACCACCATGCAGGACTGTTTGTTGTGTATGAAACAGATCATTTCCCTGGACCCAAAATGCTAGTTTTGGCCAAATTGGTATAGCTGCTTATCCTTTTGAGGGCAACTGTCTCTGTCCTGTATGATATGCAGATTATGCAGTCTAGTAACTGCAAGTATTTGCTTGTGGTTTCTTTTTTAAAGGCCTCGCTGTTTACAAACTCCAGTTGCTTGCAAAAAAGTCACCTGTGCAAAATGCACCAGGAGACCTCACAAACCATCTATATACAATTTATTGCTACGGTTTCAAACAAACATGAGAAGAAAATTACAAGAAGTGTAGCTATTTGCAAGCAAATACACTATTATTCATATTTTTAACTTGAATTGGCCTAACTAAAGCATGCTGGTGCCTTTTACTGAAGTAGCCTGCATGGTTGGAGAGTGTTAATACCACACACCAGATGCTTCCCTGTAGAGTTTAGCCATGACACTACAACATAGCTGTCCTACCTGTAGTAGTCCTGACTTAAGGGTGGTTAAGTCACGGGTGTGCAACTGCAGGGGTTTTCTCTGATAAATTCAGAGTGTATCCCAGGCAGTGCAAAATGCTGCTGACAGATTGGTTCTGCCCTCTGCTAATTGTGGTGGAAGTGCTTTGGTGGTTTGTACATACGGGGCTGGGAAATCCCTCTGAGGACGTTTACACGTGCAGTAATGTGAAATACACTGCTGCTGTTACTTGAATTAAGTTTGTTGAGGTGAACACGAGTTACCTGTTCACCTCAATCTGCACCTTGAAATCTGGTGATTTCCAACCAGTGCATTTAACTTGAATTCAGTAGCAAGCACATTGTTTGTGTTATTAGTAAAGCAATCCATTCAGGAGCAACTACAGCAGTATGGGTGGTAAATAGATGGCAGCACAGATTTATTAAAAGTAAATCATATAAACTAACTTAATTTCTTTCTCTGATAGGATAAAAAGCTTAGTGGATAAGGTAAATCCACTAGAAAAATGTCTCCGTTTCACGAACGTTTTTCTTAAAGTTCCATACAACGGTCTCATAAGAAAATTAGAAGCACGGATAAGGTAGAATTTTTATTAAAAGTGATGTCATTTTGAGGGACAGTAAATATATATGTCAAGGTATATCTGAAGTGCTTGTCACATTGGTACTTGTGTATACATATATTAACTCAGTTTTGAGAGAGAAGAGAGCTGTCTTTCAGGAATCAATTCTGGCTCCAATACTAAGTTAATGTGCTCTATTTTCATTAATTGCTTTGATGGTAGGATTAAGACTTCATTGATCGTATGTGTGAATGATATTAGTCTTGTTGGGACTGCAAATACCATGCAGAGAGTAGTCATTAAAATAAATCCTTCTCTGGACGTGTCCCTGGCATATGCCCTAGAGCCTCAGGCAGGGAATATGTGCATAGCTGGGCTGCTTCTGAAATTCCCTATAAAGGAAAACTCCCTGTGTCCTTCTAGCTGGGGTCAAGAGACTTGCTCTCTATCTGCAATTACATTTAAAAAAAAACAACCTTGAAAAACTTACATTAAAAGAACATTACGGTTGTAAAGCCAACCACTGAGTAATTAGGAAATAATGGAATTCAAGTGGCCTGTATAATTTTATTTCAGCTTCCTAATGCATATGTATTATGAGGCAGTCTTTAATTCCAGGAATCCATACTATTTTTAACTCAGGGTTCTCCTTGGGTAGCCCTCTGCATAGGAAGGAATTTCATGCAGACTGAGTTTTGCTTCATGCAATTTCATGAAAGATTCCTCAGAACTTCATTCCAGGCCAGTTTGCAGCCCACCATTTCTAACGATGTTCTTGCAAAACGGGGACGTGTGTACAGAAACATGGAAGCACTTGGGTGTGATGTTTCAGAAGCACTAAGAAACGTGCTGTTTTGAAGTACAACAGTGATATAAGGAGTTGCTGAAACCTTAACATTTTTTTTGATAAATCAAATCAAACTTAAAAAGCCACTTCCAGATTCAAGTTTCAGTGTAGATATTTTGCAATGTTTGTAATTAAAGCCATAGTATGGTCTGTATGTACACTGAATCTTTGTGTCTGAAGGTTTGCATTGTTGCCTTAGATGCATGACAATTAGGCATTTTCTGTTGAATGCTCTGGATAATACCATTAGATGCACAATAATTAGGTGTTTTCATCTCATTAATATTCATTTTCATACATTTAAATGCCTCTCTTATAGCATTTGTTAATTAACATACATTTACAATGGTATATTCCTTTTCACCATTCACCCATTCTGACTAATTTAATGAGCTGACATATCAGATGACTTCTTTTACAGAATTCTACTGTTATATCTTTGGTGGGAACAAAGAAGTGGTTATCGTGCTCTTTGCGGGTGGTATTAGCACAAGCAGTCTGGGGCATGGAGAGTTTGCCCACAGTGATGCTGTTGCAAAATAGAGGGCTCCTTGCTATTTCCTTTCATTCATATTAAAACCAAAACCTGCAGCCTAGAAGCAAAGTCCAGGCCTTAGTGTGGTGGTGTTTTGTTTGTTTCTTTTTCTTTTTTTTTAATTGAAAGTGAATACAGTTTGTAGCCCTAAAATTTTGTTTCACGCAGCTTGGAGAGTAGAGAGCAGCCTGCAAGGCTGCAGTGAGGGGCACACCAACATTAAAACGCATCTTTCCTCATTATTGTAAAAAGGCCTAATTTAAAAGGTAAACTAAAACATTCAAGGGAGTTGAAGGAAATCCCTGTCTCCTGAAAACGTCTGCAAGGAGGTGAAGTAGTAACTGAAATGCTGCTGTATAATTACACCTACTGGGGATGTTCATTATAATTTTTGGGTTACTCTAGAGTCTGACTATTAGTATTAAGTGAGACAGCTTGCTTGTGTATCGTACAAATATTTTAACAGACTGTGCACAGCACCTCCCACAATAATATCTGTGCTTTCGGTTCCTGTGTTGCTGCTGAAGTACAAATAATGATGATGATAGTAAACACAGAAAATAAACACAGGTCCTCCTGTAGATTTAGCAGATAATAGTTTTTGTGACAGTACGCTTCAGTTTTTTGAGTCTCGTTTCATCAAAAATTAAGGGGAAAAACTCCTGTGAAACTCGTCATACTGATAAATCAAAAAGCAATCTCAGCAGTTAACAGATTATTCAAATTCAAATGGAAAAATCATACCTGGAGAGGAATTTTCAGAAAGGCTCATTGTCAACTTAATTCTGTTCCCACTGAAGTCAATGGGAGGTAAGCCAGTACAGAGCGTTTTTCAAAATCTTAACCCTAGGATCTGCATACCCATCTAAGTTTGATAAGGTTTATTCTTTAGGAGATTCCAAGTTATTAAGGAGGAGATTTTTCGGTAGCACCTGGGGGATTTAGAAGCACAGTTCAATTAGTCTTTCACTGCAATTTGTGCTTCTAAATACCTGAGACAGGTTTGAAAATCTCACGCTAAAACCCCGTCTCAACTGTTGGTTAAAGCCTCAGTGCACATGTCTAGTCCGATAAAAATAGGATTCCAGTCTGAGGCACAGGCAGGATTTTGCGTGTGGTTGGGTGGTATGCCAGGAGAATAGGCTGTCACATTATCGTTAACTATAAATGAAGGGCACTGTCAAGTGAGGAACATTTGAACCACATTGCAAATGCTGCCGCTGTGGTCCTGTGCTGGGTTCTGCTTAACACTGAGGAGTCACGTTCTGTGACCTCTCTGAAACTGAGAGACATGTAACTCCCTGCAGATGCCAAGGGGGTAAGTTAGTATTCATTTCAAGCACGATGGAAGGATCTGGTGCTCCACTTTTTGGACTGGCATATCATTTAGGAGTGATGGATGCTTTTACACGTCAGTGAACGTGATTTACATGGGTTTAAATGGCTCCTTTTGACGTGGTTTTTATACAGTGTTACTGCAGTCATCCAACGAAACCCTGCCCTCCTAGTGCAGTGAAGATGATCAGATTTAGGTGTCTTGACAGCCCTCGCTTTTTCTGCTGGCAAGAAAAGACGTATCCCTGCTTTCCCAAATTTCATGCAAGAGAAAACACAATTCCTTTTAAGCGTCTGGAGGAGAAAAGAGGAGAGAGTTCTGTCAGCGCGTTAGAAACTGGGAGAGTTCCAGCTGTGGTTCTTAGGAGGAAGGGTCCAAAGCCCAGAGTTACTTCATTTGTGAGCAGCTTGGCTGGTGGTGCCAAGTTAACACCCTCACTCTTTCGGAGCTCCAACTACGATGTGCTGGTGGGTCAGAGTCTAGTCTACCTTTTTTTCCTCTTGCAGTGTGTATTTCACAGACATGGGCATATGCCTCTTTTTAGAGGTCAGATTCTCCTTCAGACAGATCTAAACACTCCCACTGTTGGAAACCAGTTAGAAAGCTACTGAACAACATTACTACCAGAATGCTGTTTTGTACCATACCAGTCAGGACCTCTTCTGAAGGTGCCTTGCCTTACATTTTTAACTCTGCTGCAGTGTAATTGAACAAGAATTTGGGGATCAGGCAGGAGGAAATGGCAGTAAGAAGCTGATAAATGTTTTCCTTTAAAAAGTGTGGCTAAAAAAGGATACTCGATTTGAATTATTTTTGTGTGCAGTACACCACACAAAAACAAAGAGGAAGCTTGTAATTTATTACAGGGGCTGTCCTAGTCATGCTAAAATTAAGCCTAACAGGACAGCCAGTCTTAGTCTTCACTTGGGTAAGCAGATGGGTGAAGGAGAGCTAAGTCTGTTTTTGTACCATCCCTTCCTCTCAGCAAGCCTTGTACTCATGTTATGAGGAGGAAAAGCAGGAACATTACAGAGCATACCTAGAGAAATGCCAGATGCTCTTCTTCTGTGAGCAAAGGGGGATGAGGCAGCAGGAAATGAAAGGAGCCTCGTCCTGACGAGATCAGGGAGGTAGTGAGCTCTGCAGAGCAGGGTGAAATAGCTCCCTGCTCTGTGGAAGAAAGATTCTGTGAGGTGAAGTAGCTGTAACTCACGCAACCCATGCCAGCCTATTCAAGGGACTACTGTGTTATTCAATACAGAGTGGGAAATTCCCATCTTTGAACACTAATGAACCTAAACCCTGCCCAATGGGGCCAACCTATTTCAAGGCAGAGCATTTGGACCTGTGCAGGAAAGAGCAGTTAGTGAACTGCTCCATAAGCTTCAGGTTACATTAAGAGTAGAGATTTACTGTCTGAGCAGGATATCTCTTTATGACAATACCTTTGTTTAAATATAGATAGCCCATGGGAGCTTCTTGATAAAGGAAGATAAGAAATATGATGTCATGGGGTCATTGAGGGAGAAGGATTCTTGCAGAGAACTGCTGCTCCTGAGGCCTTCTGAATATTCTGAAGCATGGAAGTTCTGAGCATTAGAAGAGTGGAAAAGGGTTCAAAATGGGCAGCTGCTAAACTGAATGAGGCCAGGCAGTGTGGGACTCACCATTAGGTCAAAGAATGGTTGCATTATGAGGATACAAATGGCATGGAAGCTTAGGATAGGTCAGAAGGCAACTGAATTGGAGGTGGGAAGTGAATCATAGGATGATTTGGGTTGGAAGGGATCTTTAAAAGTCATCTAGTCCAACCCCCCAACTATGAACAGGGGCATCTTCAACTAGACCAGGTTGCTCAGAGTCCCATCCAACCTGACCTTGAAATTTCCAGGGAGGGGGCATCTACCACCTTTATGGGCAACCTGTTCCAGTGTTTCATCACCCTCATCATAAAAAAATCCTTACTTATCTCTAATCTGAATCTACCCTCTCTTGGTTTAAAAACATTACCCCATGTCCTATCACTACATGCTGTATTAAAAAGTCCCTCCTAATCTTTCTTGTAGGCCCCCTTTAAATATTGAAAGGCTGCAATAAGGTCTCCCTGGAGCTTTCTCTTCTCCAGGATGAACAATCCCAACTCTCTCAGCCTGTCCTCATAGGAGAGGTGCTTCAGCCCTCTGATCATTTTCATGGCCCACCTCTGGACCTACTCCAACAGGTCCGTATCTTTCCTTTGCTGAGGACTCCAGAGGTGGATGCAGTACTCCAGGTGAGGTCTCATCAGAGTGAAGTAGAGGTGCAGAATCAACTCCCTTGACCTGCTGGCCACGCTTGTCTGGATGCAGCCCAGGATATTGTCGGTTTTCAGGACTGCGAGTGCAAATTGCTGGTTCATGTCCAGCTTTTACCCACCAACACCCCCAAATTTTTCCCTGCAGAGCTGCTCTCAATCCCTTCATCCCCAGCCTGTATTGGTACAGGGAGTTGCCCTGACCTAGGTACAGGACCTTATACTGACCTTGTTTAACCTCATGAAGTTCACATGGGTCCATTTCTCAAGCCTGACCCTCTGGATGGCCTCCCATTCCTGTGTCAGCTGCACCACTCAGCGTGGTGTCATCTGCAAATTTGCTGAAGGTGCACTCAATCCCATTGTCCATGTAGCTGATTAAGATATTAAAGAGTACTGGTCCCAGTATGGACCCTTGCGGGACACTTGTCACTGATCTCCATCTAGACATTGAGCTGTTGATTACTACTCTCTGGAAGTGACCATCCAGCCAATTCTTTATCCACCAAATAGTCCAGCCATCAAATCCATATCTCTCCAATTTAGAGGGATGTTTTTTTTTTTCTGGGGGGGGAGTAGGGGGGAGGAGCGTGTGAAAGGCCATACAGTTATCCACATAGGTGACATCCATAGCTCTTCCTTTGCCCACTGAAGGGATAAGCTGTTGGAATGGTCACAGAAAAACATACCATGTACAGAAGGATGCAGAGGATTGAGAAGATAAAACTATCCTCATGACATAGATAAAAGACTGAAGAGTTCTGGGCAACTTCTCTGATTTGGGATGGAAAAGTGTCTGATGCACAGACTCCTGCCTGTTTCTCTCTCTGAACAGGTACTTCTGCTGTTTGTTTTACTCTGGTCTCTGTGAACAACTACAGCTCCTGATAAACAAATGTTAGAAATATCCTTTTGACTGTGCGTGGCTTGCCTGGCCTATAGGTTCAGTCCAGAGTGATGTATAATGGGAGCTTGACTTTGACAGGAGCTCTGCACAGGTTGGTGATTTGGAGAGTGACACTTTCTTCCCTCTTGGTCTAATCTTGGAGGAAGTGAGTCACTGCTCTCTTTCTTTCACTTGCTTGGAGGTTGAGCTGGTAGGGAGAGCACATTTTATATAAAAGTCGTTTCCTATCCTTCCTTCCTATACATGCTTTTCTCTTGTGCTAACTCATCCCACTTAATGCAGAAGAAAGAACAGGATTTCCATGAACGAGTGGCTCTGAAAGGAACAGATGAGCTATTTAAGTAATGGCTTCTGTTCATGCCTGCCACCTAGCCCAGCCTAATTCTGCCTTTACGTGGCTCAAGGAGAAGAGATGATAGGGTAGCAGCACTGTACTGTTCTCCCCCAGGCAGAACCTGAAACCTGTTCAGCTTCATGGGGAAACAGTGCACGTGCAGCAGCAAAACCTCTGGGAGATGATAACTCTGTCGTGAGGATGCTAGCAGTGCAAAGGTCATCGTTAGCAGGATGGGCAGGCGAGGTGTCTAGACAGGCGGTACAAGAATGCCAGGACATACCTTGGGGTTGTCCATAAACTTGTACAAATTCAGGGCCTCTAAAGATGCCTCCCCTCCCTCACCCCCAGCTGAGCTGCTCCCCAAGCACTGAGGCCGAAGGCTGGGACGCAGCACGTATACTGAGGCAAGGTGAAAACAGCAGCATGTGCATTTTGTGCTGTTCTCCTTCCTGACGTAATCAAGGACTGTAAGTTTTACACACCAGTGCACAGATTACTGGCATTTACCAGGAAGCACGAGGAGCAGGCTGGCAACTGCTTGGAGGCATGCAGAATATACCGTCAGTCGCTCGGGAGCATGGGGAACACACAGGCAATTCAATTCCCAACTGGTTTCTAGGCAGGAGCTGCCAATTAAAATTAAAAGAATAAAAGACTGCAAGCCTGGGACTGATGATACGCTCTGGAGAGAGGAGACGCCAACAGCTTGTGCTACAAAGATGCCTCTCTTTCAGTGGATTTCAGATGGTGAAAGAAACTCAGGTAACAGATCATTCTTTTCTTCTGGCTTCCCTGATTTTCATGTACTCAGTCATGCAGCCAAAATTCCTACAAAGACAGACAGGGCTGCTCCCCATGAATTCCAAGCAGCGAGCCGGCCGTTTGAGAGCTGATGCGGTGAATATGTCAGCAGGCAGCTCTACCTAGGAAGTGAGTTTTAAAAACCAAGCATCAGTGGCCTGAGCAGAGAGTGACGAGTGGTGTGGCTTAGCTACTCTACTAATGAGAGTATGGTATTTATTTAAATTTGTATGAAATTATTTAGGACTTAAATAAATATAGTTTTTGTCCATCTAATGTGCCCTTCATGTTAATTGTTAGTGAGGCTCTGAAGCAGACCTCTGCTTCTGATGGAGAAAACTGAAGCCTAATTAGGTAAAGTTATTAGACATACATGGGATCTACAAAGCCAGGATTTATCCTGAATCCATCACAGTGGTCCATGAGGATCACATAGGAAGTGGGAAATTTTAAACTTTAACTTCAAACTGCAATGACCATGAGACAGATGAAGTTGTAAATCACAATCTGGCATTGGTTATGAAGCGAAAGCATGCTTCCCTTGCTCCTCCCAGTGCAAGATGTGTGAGTGTTGATGAACTAGTTAGGTGGAGACAAGTTCCCCCTGACAAGGAACTCAGAGAGAATTTTCAGAAAAAGCAATGAGTTTACCCGGTTTTTAAAATTATTTGTTCAAAAGAAGGTAACACAAAAACTAGTAGTGCTAATAGCGCTTCAAGGTGTGGAAAGCTGTAATGGGTGGTGCAAGAACTGTGATCTTGCCCAAACTCCCTGCCAACCAGAAAAGAAGCTGTGCCTGCCAGCCACTGAAAAATGGTGGCACTAATCCAGTCAAAATGTCTAGAGATGGTGTGTGCATTGTTTTAAGATGCATTTTGTCACATGTGGCCTTTACTTGGGAAGCTGAGTGAAAGAAAGAAAGTGAAAACCTTTCAGGCACTTCACCTCCATTGAGTAACTTGGGAGGCACCAGACTCCACACCACAGTACTTCAAAGTCATTGTGGTACCTCATGCCAACACAGTTTCGCTTCCTGTGGGTTTGTTTTGTGAAGGATAAACTGCGTGGCTTTCATATTTCTCTTGCAGAGAGCTTAACGCAGGAACTGATGTGCGAGCAGGTGCAGGATGGAATCATTTATTATTGCTCAGCTTAATAAACTGCGTCTTAAATTATGATATCGATTACAACATTGAATGAAAAGGCTGAGCTGGCGTTACAGCATTTGACACAAGCAGCATTTTAAAATGTTTACACTGATTGCTTTCCAAAAACAATGCTGATGCACCATGCAATAGACTTAAAACATGGTGTTGCATAAAGTGCTAGGTGCTACTTGAGTTTATTTACTTGAATTTTGATCTAAAAATCAAAGATGATGTGTGGCAAAAGGTGCTCACCTGGAGTTCTTGTCCCCATTAACAAACACAAGCTAACGTTTGCTGTATCAGTTCACCAAATGAATGACATTAAAGCGCAGCAAAAATATATTTGCAGCAAGCCTAGTAAGTTCTGTAGGATCTCTTGACAGGATAAACACATCTTCTTTGCCCTCCTTTTTTTCCCTCCCCCCCAAACAAGCAATAAAAACGTTTTGCATAAACAAATTCCAAATTACAACTAATCATAGGAAAGCTGACAAATGTATGCTATGCTAGTCTGTGAAAATACTAATCAAAGCAGCCTGTCAATTGTTAAAGTTAATGATTTAGATATGCAAAACTCTGACTAAATTTTTGTGGATAATTACATAATTACGCCTGGGTTAACACAATCAAAAATAGCAATTGCATGCTCCATCTTGAAATCACCATGGCAGTTCCCTGCTATCTTTTAAAGGCCTCTTTACCCTTGTTCCCCCTGCAACAAAGTGCACTGGGGAAAGGGAAGAAACCTGGGAGCCAGCCACCTGGGAAAGAAAGAAAAGCAACAGTGGTGCGTGCCTCCTGCCTCCTGCATCCACTCTGCCCTCTGCAAAGACAGTCCCCTGGAGAACAAAGCACCTACTGGAGTGGGTGGAGATGTGGAAGAATCCAACCTCCCAGCCACATAATGGAGGGAGGATTGGAAACTGGAGAGATCTGCTGTAAGTGATAGATACTCTCTATATTGGAGAGGATTTATTCAGAGATCTACTGGAGTTTGTACTTTGTTTAAACAATAGAGGAACCCAGGACTGGCGAGGCTTACCTAGGTCATTCAATTTTTCATTAAATTATCAAATCATTCAGAAGTTTCTTTTGATCCTGAAGAATACCCTCCCAAGGGCTATCAAGCTCTTCCACCCAGACATCGCTATGAGCTATGAAATGCCCCTTCCACCTGACCATGTGCTTAAAGCCTTTGATGGAGGTGCCAGAGGAAGAGATGCTCTCGGTGGAGGGGAAATGAAAGGGGGTAAATTTTTGGCTCCTTTGAAAATAGCTCTGAGACTATTCTAAGCACCTTTGAAAAGCCTAGTCCTTAGAAACCTTGAATTTCTCTTGCAGCACTGTTTTTTTTCCTTCTCGTGTTGGCTTCTCGGTCTCCATTTATACTAGGCCTACTTTTTTATACTACACGGTGCAGAGATTCCAGATGTCAGGAATCTTGGAGAGGTGACAGAGTATAAATAAAATGAATATTGGGCTCTTTCCTGAATGTCACATTGACTGGGATGGGGTAATGATAGTGATGGGAATTTAAAAAGTAATATATCTCCTGTGTAATTTTTTATCATAATTTTTCTATACAGTTTTCATTAAATAGATGAATGACCTAAATGAGAAAGAGAAATAAAGTGAAAGCATAAAATCAGTCCCTGTCAAGAGCTACATAAAAAGAGTCAGGGCCCCAGCCTTCTAAAATTGGCTGCCTAAACTCCTAAATCTCCAAGCAGGTTTTCAGGTGGATTGACTGGCTTTACTGGTGGCTTGCTAGTAGTAGGGACTTAACGTGTGAGGGAAACAAATGCACGCTGATGCAACCCCCTCCCAAAAAAATGCTATCCAGTCAGCTTCAGCTAATCGATGTTATGGGGCCGATCATTGCTTTTGTTATATTTTCAACAGTAACTATTACAAGTCCACTTGGTGGGTTACTCAGCCTGTAATCAGGGCTTGAAATTAAATACTAGTGTGGTTGGATGTCTGAATGAAACCTGAAATGTTGTTTTGGAAACCTTGCAAGCACCTGGAGCAATAGCAGGGCTCTGAGGCACTATTCACCAGTCTTACACTGCTTACTTCTGCTGCACTGATGAAGCAAAAATAAACTTCCTGTACTTGGACAGATTTTAAACATTTTTCTACAAGACAGAAACCAGATGGAATATTTTCACAGCTGACACCGAAATTCACAGTTTTCGTGACTTCTGCGATACTGTGATTTATACAGGGACTTTCTGTATAAGCAGCCCTGAGCAGACAGCCTCTTGCCATTCAAGCTTTTAAACATTATTTGGATTGGTAGGTCAAAAGATTGTATTAGCTGTGTGAAGTGTGAAGTATCAGTGGATTTAAATCATAGCTCTGTGGGCTGTTCTCTTTCTGCATCTCGACTATAAGTCATAATAATAAAATATGTTAAAAGTACACTGCTCCAAAATGGATAGCAAACCTTTAAATGCCTTGAAATTAATCATTTCTAGAAGCAAACAAAAAAATCTTATGTCAGGGCATGAGCACAAGGCAGGCTATTGTCTTCAAGCATTTGCTAGCTCTCTTAAAGGGAGGGCATGAGCAGCAGAAGGCATTCTGCTTGGGGCTGCGTGTTTCATGGGTGGTATTTTCAGATAAAGATGAACCTGACAGAAGAGTATTGAATGTTGTTTTTGGTGTGTGTTTGCTTGTTTTCCCTTGCTGGGGATTAAGAAGCCAAATCAAAGCTGCTGGTGGACTGGGTAGAGGGAGCCAGGGGAGAGCCTGGGATCAGGCAGAGCTGGATGGAGGCAGACTTTTTTTCTCCACATCCTGCCTCCTTAGCTCTCCATTTGTGCCTGGATCAGTTTGTTGTTCTTTGCAACAGTCGAGCTTCTTCCCACCTTTGTGAGAATTCATGGTTTCCTGGGAAACTTGTGTTGACCTGTGCCTGAAGAAAACTTCAGAAGCACATTGATTTTTCTGTTTTTACGGGGCTTTCTCTTACGTGTGAGAGCAGCATTGCAGCAGCTCTGGTGGCTGCCTGCTTGTTTACAGATGCAGTTCCAGATTTTAGGTTTTCCTGTTACAGGGTTAGGTGCTGTGGCTTTTTGGCTGTGTGATATCCTTACAAATCTGGAGGAGCACATTGGTGTCCCTGGTGATAACAGTACTCAAGAGTTCAGCCTGCTGAGGGAAGCAGTGTTGGAGGTATTCCTTGTGCGTGTGTATTTATAAGATCCCATGCCCCAAAATCAACCTCTCTCCCCTCCAAAAGAGCAGGTTTACACAGGGCTCCAGAGATCAGAGAAATGCCTTGTCTTTAATCAGATGTTTGCCTAGGAAGGGATGTGTTGTTGCTAGGGGATGTAATTTCTTTCCAGCTCTGAGAAGGATGGAGGTACATATAATTTTATGTGTTTTATAATGTGTGCACCTTATCTTTATGGGAGGATTTATTGTGTAAATCAATGACAGAATAAATGGTAACAGCTCCTACACAGACGGGGCAAGGGGAAGGCTCAGTCTCTAATGCCTTTTCCATGCTCAACCAGTTCTTAAGGCTACTGGCATGCCAGAGTATCCGTCAGCCTTCTGCAGCCTATGTGCCAGTCTCAACTCCAGTGCTGTGGTCAAACATAGTTGCGTAAAACCACATTTATCCTTCACAGTGAATGAATGCTACTTAATGTTGTTCAGACCTGTTGTGTGAGACTTCTTGCCCCACTCCCAGCCCTCCCAAATATTAGAAACGCAGGAGAGAGAGAGGAGGATACTGATCTTTAGAAAATCTTCAAATCTTACTGAATTGTATGCTAAATAAGTGTTGGTTCCACTGATATCTGCTGAAAATTGGCGTAGAACAAAACATTTGGTGGTAACATATGGAAGGAGGTGTGGGAGACAGTTAAGAGAAGCTTTCCACTCTTCAGTACATGTTTATAATCTAGTGTCCTCAACATTAGCAATACTGCATATTGAAACTGTCTGTATGCAACCTGGTTTAGGAAAAAAAAAAAAAAAAGTGCTGGTATGAGTAGAAAATCCTGCCATCCTTAACATGTTATTTCCCCATTTGGACCATTGTTGCCTGTTTTTTTTCTTTCTTACCCACATGCCCCTGCCACCAGCTTCAGTGAATCCAGACACTGTATTATAAGGCTCATGCTAATAAGCAATTGTTTAGAATGCTGTAGCACAAATCAATAATGTTCTCCTTCTATAGACAGTCATTGAAATCCAGGAAAACACATTTTAAATATAATGCTTATATATATATATATCTCTAGGGCAGTTTAAACAAATGCAGTCACGTTTGCAAGATACTGATCTGGCAAATTACTTAAATATATGCTTAAATTCCATGTGTACTTGCTTTGAAGTCAATGGGATTACTTTTGTGTTTATATACTCTGGTGGTTTGAGGCCTTAAAACACAGGAGAACATTTGGCATTTAGAAAAAATAGGGCTGTAAGGAGGCTCAAGAAGTCCCCCTTCATCAGGATTGTTTGTATTTATGTCATTCCTGGCAGATTTTTTTTTTTCCTAGGCTGTTCTTAAAAACATCTGGTGATGGAGATTCCAGATTCCTTAGCTTTCCCAGGCTCCATCACAGTGCTTCACTATCTTAATTATTATAAATGTTTTTCTCTAATGTCTAACCTGCATCCATCTTGCTGCAAGTTAAACCCATTATTGTTTGAACTTTCTAATATGCAAGAACCTTGTGTGTGACAAGCTTTATACATTTAAAGTCTTAAAAATGCTTTCCCAAGTATTCTTTTCCCTGAAGACACCAAAGTTTTAAAATCTTTTCTTCTGGACCTCTAGTTGCTTCCATTGCCTTCCTTCTGGGGCTCTCCAGTTAGTGCATCTCTGCCTTGTACTCTTCTCTCCATCCCTTCTTACTGTATAGCACTGTAATCTCTCAGCATCTCAGACTCTGAGCCTCCACACTTGCAGTAGTCCTATGCACAGCGTTTGTATAGTCTGCAGGCACAGTGCTGGTTCATGGCCAGATGGTTCATGAAAGTACCAAATGGAATCATCCACAGCAGAGCTTTGTAATCCTCCCGTCCCCTCAGAGGGCTTGTTTCGACTATGGGGAAATGATAACTTTCTCTACACAGCATGCCCAACCACTTTTGTACCTGTCTTGCAACCATTTTATTCAGGCTATGCTTTGTTGGTGTACGTGTGAGAGTGACAGTTGAGACAGCACCAAAAGCTTCACTAAATCAGGAAACGTGACATCTCCTGCTTTGCTTCTGCCGTGAGGCCTGTTCCTACAAGGCAGAAGGAAATTAAATTGATTTGACAGGATTTATTCTCTACAAATCCATACTAGCTGCTCTTCATTTCCATGTTATCTTCTAGGTGCTTACAAATAGTTTGATTACTTGTTTTGGTGCTTTTCTGAGGATTGAAGACAAGAAGTCCTTAGCTCTGCTTTCCTCCTGGTTTGTAGAGCTAGATATTGTTTGCTTTTTTCCAGCCTTTTGGCATCTCATCTTCTATTCTTGCATTCTCAGAGGTGACTGTCCAGTAATTCAGAGATTGCATAAGTGACTATTTAAGAATCTGGGGTTTAAATTCATTGTGCCCAGTGAATTTAAAGACCTCTGATTTATTTAAGGACATTTTAATCTGCTGTTCTTAGGCCATTATTTTCCTGCTACTACGTCTTTTGTTCCTTATCTGCCCTGGCATCTGTGTCGTTTAGAAGTTTCTCAGCAGCACTACCAATTCTCCTGAATGTTATATTTTTGCATTCCATGAGACCTCTTGAGTTTAGGTCAACTACCAGAGTTTAATCCTGCTAGCATCAATGGTTGTGTTGCTTCTGGATCAAGGCTTAATTGGAGACTATGGAAAGAACCTCAGTTGCTGGTTGTTACTTGGACAGTATTCTTGCTGAAATGTGAGAGCCCTGAATGAGACTAAGTAATGGGTCCTGTGGTGGTGGCGACTTGGGATGCCCATGGACCGAATTGTGTAGGGCAGGGTTTGAGCGGGTACATCGATTCATCTACAGCCAGAACAAATAGCTCAGCTGTCACTCTGGGAGCTGAATGAACACTTGTGCCACAGCATCTGCTCGGCTTTGTTAGAGCTGAGAATTTATTTTAACAAATAGTATCTTCAGAGAATGAATTGCCCACATTGTATTTACCTCCTGAAGTTATTTCTGGTGGAGCCTTCTCATTTGCAGTTCTTCACTGTTGGTCAGGTACCAGACTGGTAACTGCATCCTTTATCTGTTTCTATTATCTATTTCTGGTTTTATCTGTTTAAGGTGTGCAAATGAGAGACTACGCTAAAAGAAAGAGAAATATTCTCTATCCTTTCATGGGGGCTTCTGAGGAAATACTCCAATTTTATGGGGGCTCTTATGTAAAATTCCGATTTCATGTGGATTCAGGTGAAAAGGTAAATTTCATGGGATTTCTGAAAATATCTGGATTTCTCTAGTTCCATGAAATCTATGACAGCCGTAGAAAAATGCACAGTTCTTGTCATGGAGTAAATTTTTATTGCGGTCTGCAGGACTTTTATTTTCTGTGTACATCTGTTCCTCTGACACATATTATGCATTCTGGACCTCTTCCTCATCTTGTACTCTCTTCCTGTGAATATTTTACACTTCTTGATGGATGCATAGTGCTCTGATCCTTAGATGATAGAAATCCATGAATGCCTACAAAGGAGGTTCAGCATGAGAGTGAGTGTGGGGGAAGGGCATGAAAAATAAGAAATACTATATACAGTCCTGGGGATTTCATATTTTATGGTAATGCCAGCTTATTTTATGCAATATAGAAGGGAAAATAATCAGGACTAAGGAATAGGAATGATTTATCATATTCAATGTGAGATCTAAGCAACGTAGCATCAAAAGCAACCTACTTGTAATTTATAAAATCCTGGCTTGTGTGGAGGGTCCAGCACAAGACCACCCGAGGAGCACATAAAGCTTTAGAGGAGAACGGCTGTGTTGTGGCATCTCAATTTATCCTGTAAGCAATGCCCTCGCTGGCTAGGACACACGTGTGACTGTAGCATGCTTGCGTTGTTCCCTGTCTTGATAGAGGCAGCAGAGCTGAAATAGATCTTGCTTTTCAAGGAGAGAAATTAAGACATAGAGGAGAAAGGGAATGCATCCTCAGACAGGGCTTGAAAATCAATGGTGAGATGAGGTGAAAACTTACAGGAAGGCTGTGTCGGAAGGGCATGGGAAATGACAAAGAAAAAGCGATATTAGATAAGTGGAGGAATCAGAAAGGAAAGAATTGTGAAGCAGATTAAGCCAAATCTATGCAGGGTTTTAAATGAAGAATTCTGAACAGTGTCTTGAGACGAACAGGGAGCCATCTGATTAGCTTTGATTTAATGATATTCTTGAACATCTTTGTGTGCCTGAGCAGCCAGAACTGAGAACATTCCTGACAGTGGGGATGAAGCCTCTGCTAGGGAGTTGCCTTCCCCTCAGCTGAGGGGAGACATGGAGAGATGTCACAAAGTACAGCAGAGGCAGTGGGGCTGTGGGTTGCTTCTCATACAGGGAAAGAAGTGGAAATAAATGTCAGGGTCCTGGATGATGTCCTGTACCAGTCCCACTTCCATGAGAAATGGGAAGCAGAGGGCTGAAACTAAGGCTAGCTGTCGATGCACGTCAAGGCTTGTCTATATTTAGTGGAGCCAAGGGGAGGTTCTGAGGGGCGAGAGGTTTCTGTGAAAAGTGATGTCTGGTGTTTGAGGGAGCTGTTCATATTAGCTCCAGTGAGCACAGGTATTCGTGTTGCACGTTACGCTGTTCTTTACTGCCTGCTGCCCACTCCTTTCACTGAACCTAAAAAGTTCCTAGGAGCTGTATTCCCTTCTGCTCAGTTTCTGTAAATGCTAAATAGAATTTTGCCGTGTATAATGTTTTCCAGAGAAAACTTCATCACCTTTTGTTACATTATTTTGGAGGAGTTTTTCGGCCTGCTGGGACCAAGAACTGCTTTTCCCCTTCCCCATCAAACAACCTACAATCCAACTCTCCTTTGCATAATCCTATTTCAAATATGAACAATATGAATCCTCCAGTTTATGCTAGCAAGGCAATTTGAGTGGTTATATTTCATCACTGCCTTAGAGAAGAAGGGCAGGGCAGCTGCCAAGCTGTCTTTATACACCTTTTCTCTGCTGAAATCTAGTGAAGAAGCTATAGTCAACTTGATAACATATTCAAGCGCTTTTTTTTGTCTTTTGCTAGCTCAGAGTATCAGCAAGTTGTGGCTGTGCATTTTTCACTTGCAGTAGATAACAACAGCCCTCCCTCCTCATCCCCAAAGGGTACAGGTCAGAAACGGCCCTGCTGTCTCTGGCTGCAGCATCCTGATACGTCCACCTCCATCTTGGTGACCCTCAGATCACTGTAGTGATGTCTATATCATCTCTGGGATTTCTAGTAAAAAACAGCTAGTTAAAATGTTCTGTACCGTCATGCGGTGGACTAGCTGGAAGCCTGCTGCTTAGCTTCAGTGAGCTTTTCAACACCAAGAGGGGTGTTCAGCACAAGAATAGCAAAGCCTAGGAGGAGATGTCTGTAATAGCATTGACTAGAAAAACCTGTAGGTGAGGAGAAGGCAGAAGCCTTCAGGAGTTGCTGTGGGAGCTTGGGGTGGTTGTTCTGCATCTGGCCTCTGCCATAGTGACTGTTCCTTTGCCAGGGAACTGAACCATGCTCTGCAGGGTTCGTTATCAGCAGAGCTTCTCCAGCCCCACTCTCAGGGGCTCAGGGTTGGTGTTTGTTGTCTCTTTGGGGCTTCCATGCTGCACCTGGTCCCTGTGGAATAAGAGTCAAAGCTGGGTGTGATGTCATATGAGACTGGAACAGATGCATTGGTACTTCTAGTCAAGAATATGGATCAGTTTAATTCTTTGAGATTTTCCAGTTACTCCTTTTCCTTACAGACAGTGTATACTTACCTGATATGTTTTGTCAAGTCAGGTAAGAAGAAAATGTCCATCTTGTACTATGTTTTGGCAGACTGTCCTTTTTTCCCCAGAAGTGATTTGTGCCAATATCTAACTACTCTACCAACTAAATATACATGGCTAATGCCTACAAATGTATTCATGCTGATGGGTCCTACTTGCTGAAAGCATTCTGTTCACACCAGATGCTGCAACCCTGACCATACATTTGTGGATTAGCACGCTTGATTAAATGTGTGCACAGAACGGGTGATCAAAGTACAAGGGCACAGACTATCTGAGCCTTTCATCTCAAGTGTACCCCATGGGTAAGGTAGATGGATTAGAATCATCACATGTAACCATACAATTTAACCTGTCAACCCCCTTGGTTGCCCCCACTTTGGGAATCCCCAAAGATCCGTGGAGAGCCACGAGGCCCTAGGCTGCCTGACTTCACATAAGCAAAGGCACACGTTACCTGTGGTGGTTCTTTCCACCCAGGGAGAACTGGATGGCAACCCAGCTATTTCCTTTTGGGTGTCTCCTTTCAAAACAATCAAAGGCACTGGGACTTGGAGTGCCCATTCCTTGCTGTTCGTGTGTATCTGACATTGTAATTTCTTCTCCAGAGTAAGCTGGCTAAACTAATTTGATTTTAAAGAAGTGAAGCACTGAGACTGTGCCTGACATTTTCAGGATTCCAGGACGCTATGTTCCCAGATCAATATGCTGATTTAGTAACATAACTTATGCTCAGGAAGGCCATGTGACACTCCCAGACCCATCCATCTTAGTCAAGCTTTTCTATTAAAGCTGCGCAAATCCAGGACAGCAAGTGAGATTTTACAAGTTTCCCATTAGAAAGGGATAGTGTGGAATTATAAGCACCCCTCCCTTACCCACTCCTCCACCCACAAGGTGACAGATTTGAATATACCTCTTTTCCTGCGTTTGAGTCTCAAACAGGCCCTGACACAAGATCGTGCCTTTACTGCCAGCAGTCAAATAGACAGGCACACACAGACCTAGAGGTGCAGGTAGAACAAAATAGTCTACTACATAAAATGTGCACTTGTATATGCAGACAAAGAATATCTGTTTTTAAGCAGGCACTTTTTTGGATTAAAAAATGCACTTGAAAAGGTAAAAGGGTACCTTGAGTCCCAAGACATCATGTAGTTAAAAAGGAAGGAGAGATTTAAGTTCTTCACAGACTTAAACAGAACCAGAATAGTGTGCAAATGTAGTCTGAGTTTCTCTACATGAAAACAAGCCAGGTATCATTTGGTCATGTGGCTCATGTAATCTATGTCAAAAGTCTATGCCTGTAGGCCATTCATGTTTGTGATACCCACAAAAACAGCAGGTTGGAGGCAATGACTATTGTGTCACTCAAACAAAATTGATGTTAGGACACAGACAGGATGAGCGAACTTCTTACTCTGGCAAAAGGCTTGGTAAAAGTGTATCAGAAAAATGTGACTTGTTTTCTGTGTTACACAGCTGGCATTGTGGCTTTCTTACATGACACAATGCCCAGGGTTTATACTCTCTTTTACTTACACTGTACTGGCAACTGAATCTCCTAACAGTGCTAGAAAAACCTATGTATGTTACTTATTTCAAGGTGCACAGAAACTCTATTGTAAATAATGAGCGACCTTTCTTTTCTCAACAGAGCAGAAATTAATGTAGTTAGTTGATCCTGGCAGCAAAGCTGCCATCTTCTGAACCAACACCACTCATTTCCCTATTCGCCCTGCTTTGATTTGGGGTATTTCAGTACCATGCTCTTTACCTGTAGGGACATTTGCCTGACTTCAAATTTTAAGAACACGTTTAAATTTATGCTGGAAAGAGTATGCCTTACCAAAGGATACAAGGATTAGGAAAGTGCCTTTCCTACTCCAAGTAGCCCAAGTACTCCTGAAATCGTCACGTCCTGTATGCTCCGTGCTGACAGAGCTTTGTACATCAGAATTGTTTGTGCTCATCAGGGAACCAGGATTTGTAGGATCACTAAACTTAGCCAATTTGTACATCAATCCACGGGGCAGCACTTTAATCATGTATTTTCAAGGTTAGAGTGTTCATTTTGGCTTCATACTTGCTAAGTGGTATAGAGACGTTATGCACAATACATGGTAATGCTATAATCTGTTGCTTTCTAAAAGCGACCCAAAGTGCTGCACTGCAATCAAATAGCACTTCTTGATGACATTGTGTGCTCCAGATGTACCCTGAAACAGACTGACACAAATAAGTCATTTAAAGATGCACAGCCAATCAGGAGATCTTGCTAAATGGAGGACTTGTATCAATGATTTTCTTTTCTTCTTAATTTATGGCTTTGTTTTAATGAGGTTTGGTCTGTCCCTGTTACTCTCAGCAAGGCCACTGAACTGGCTATATTCTGATCTGCAACATGGGACCAACTGAGATCAGTTTATCTCCATGAGGAGAAAAATTAGGCCTGTGGCTCCTACTACTTACTTAACTTTGGTTGCTGACCAGAACACCACACTGTTTTTATACTGGGGAAAAAAAACCCAACCAACCAACCAACCAACCAAAAAAAAAAAAACCAAACAGAAAAGAAGACAACTTAAAACAGATGATGAAAGCTGGTCTTAAAATGGCTGTTTCTGACTGTGGGGTTTTTCTTCTCTTTTAATGCAGAACCTATGAATCTTCTAAAATATAATTGCTTTCTGCCTCAGGTGGTTTTTAAAAACATTAACATCTTACTTTTGATAGTACGGAGGGCATTAGTTTTTCACAAATTCATAGAATCATGGGATTGTTTAGGTTGGAAAAGACATTTTTAGATCATTGAGTCCAAATGTTAAATGAGCGCTGGCAAGTCAGACTTCTGTCAGGCTTGTATCACTGAAAATGACTCCTTTCTCTTTTGTTGTCCTTTGAATATCACTCAAAGGAGAGTCTCTCTTCTGACTTCCCCTTTTTTGGGAGGAGTCTCAAATGACCACTTCCCACCCCATTCCTCCAGGAACCCTGGCTGAGCAAGCTCACAGTCTGTAATGCTTCACCTATTACCTTTGATGATGTGCTTCCAGCTTGAGTGGCCAGTCTTCTGCCCGTGCTGCCTTCTTGGTTCTGCTGGACATCTTGTGCTAAATGTCTGGTTGTTGATGGTGGTGTTGTACAGCCTAGTACAGGCGTCCTTTCTGCCACACGTTCCTGTCATTCTCACACTGTTTACGGGAGCTGCTCCTTCATGCCTCAAGGTGCCTTGTCCAGGTACTTTTAGGTACAGAAAACAGCCTCGATTTCTCCCGCTTTCTTGATTAGGGGAGACAGGTAAATCTTAAGGGCATTTTTTTGCTGTATTTCGGAGACTAAGGAAGGAGGGGTTTGTAAGGATAGGCCAGCCTCTGCCTCTGTGTGAGAGGCAAGCACGTTTACAAAGTGTCAGCCAGACTTTTAGAGCTGTCTGGGACAGGTGTACCGTTAAGCCTCGTGTGGAAAAGAAAGTGCATACATCATCATTGCTTCATGACCACTCACTGTTGAAAATGAGTAAACAAAGTTTGCAGTCTTTTCAATATTATACCTGATTTTCAGTGGCATATTGCTCTGGGTCTCTGTAGAAATCCAACCTGGATCTCAGGAAGCAATGGACCAAGTTTGACCTTGTGAGTATGCCAAACAAATAACAATTGTTGTACCTTGATTTGCAGAAACGCAGTATTTAGCTACATCTGATATATTTTAAAATGCTTTACAGCACAGTCTACATGAAGACAATTTATTTTGTAAGATGACTTGGCCAACGCTACGATTCTTGGAGTCCTACGTTCTGTAACAGGAGAAGCGAGCGTATTTATGCCTTCTAAAGCCAGCAGAAGTCTGTCTGTTGACTTTCATGGGACTCTGGATTAGGTCTTTAATGAACATCTCCTGATATCATTATAGGAGCAAATATTGGAACAGCATCATGAAAACTTCAGATTTAGTCGATACAAAGGATTTATTAAATTTTTTTAGAACATAAAGTAGTTTGAAAATTGCTTCTTCGCCTGCTGCTCTGTTCATGCTTATCACACAGTGACCTGAGCCACTCTAAAGAATATTTTGTCAGAAAGGAGCCGAGGCCAAGATTAGGACAAAGGGAGAAATTGTGCACTATAAAATCAACCAGTTGATCTGAAACATATAGACAAGTTGCAAATTCAGAAATCAAATTTGAATGGACCCAAAGGGATGCCAGGAGAACTTTCTGAATCCGGTAAGAATTTCACAAGTGCAGTGCGTCGTGTTGCAAAGAACCTGATAGATTTTAAATGTAAACACATACACTATGTAAAACTTAAGCCACGGAATTAATGAATCATGTTAATTTCATATTGCCCCCACTTTGAACTAATTAGTGCAAATTAAATGCTGCACTTGCCAGGCACAGCAGTTTGTGCAGCGTGTATTGCATTAAGAATTACTTTTGGATCCATTTGCACAATGTGAAAATAGTGTAAAAATATTTTTATTTCAATTAGTGGTTGTTTCACAGTCATTAAAAGATTTCTTTAATAGGCTTAGACTCTCATGGCCTGCACAGCTGCATGAGGTCTGGTTTGCATTCAAAGGTGGGAAAAAAATGTAGTGGGAAGGCAGACATTTAGCTGACTGGATTTACTTAATTACCCCCCACCCCATTCCAAAATGCCAAACCACGCTGATCAATTATCTGTCCCTTCATCAGAGGCCAATTGCTTAATTGCAAATTATCCCTAATAATTACACAGTCAAATAACTACTGGATTTATTTTTAATGAATGTGGGAGCCCTTAACAAGGATTTAAATGTACCCACCAGGATTACTCAAAATCGACAGCTATCAAAGGGCCAGAATCTGCCACTCTCACTTACGTGGAGGAGAACCTCACTCTGCTTGTTTTCTGTTCATTTTCAGTGAGAGCTGGGGAAGGAAAGAGGCCATGTCCATGTTTGGTGATGTTTTTAGGATCTAACATTTCCATTGTCTTCAGTGTGGCAGGCTGAAAATGCGGTATTATTGAAAATGAGAAAGGGTATCAGGCCTTGGCACTTGTTTTCCACTTTTGACAGAGAGGGAAAACATAAGAAAGGTGTCTTCTTTAATTTTCATTTTTTCTTTTCCTTTTTTTGCTCCCCTCTCTCCTCCCTTCAGTCGCTTTCTCTCCTCAAATTACCTTAAATCACAGGGCACATAGGCATGTTCCGAGGCGCTGGCCACTCCTCAGCACAGTTGTCAGCCTGGAAACAAGAGGTGTACTTTGAAATACTAAACCAAATGAGAACAGGAATTTAAATACAATGCTGTGCCTGCTCACAGACAGGCAAAGAAGAGTCAGTAGTTGAATAAGTAACAGAAAAACTGGAGTGTGAAGGAGGAAATAAACTGAATGCAAAGGAGCGTGCAGAGGGGAGCCGAACTACACATGCTTTCTAACGTGGTGCAGGCAAATTAAAGTGGCTGAACTGTCCTTGAAGTAGAAACTCAGCATCTGCCTGTTCTGTATCTTTCTCGTCCTTATGTCCAGAGGTCCAGTTCAGAAATCAGGGTCCTACTGTGCTAACCACAGTAAAACCACTGTGACTCGCTGTCTCCCACCACCATTGTCCAGCATCTAAGCAAAAGCACTCTCTCAGTTCTGATCTGTTTTTTCACTCTGATGTTGCCTGTTCTTTGTAGGTCATGTGTAGGCAATTTTTCTGCTGCTTTTTCTGGGAGGTTAAGTAATTAACTTGGAGGAGAATGGAAAGCTGTGATCTCACCTCACTTTGAAAGGCCTTTTCCCAAGATTTCCACAGCATGCCTCTTCCTTCTCCGAAATTTCTTACTCTGGATTCTTGCGTGCGGAGTTGATATTCTCGACATCAAAAGACCCAGCTGGTATCTTTCTTAATTGTGGAGCATCCTATGTTAAAAGAGATTTTAACACTGGTGAAGTGAGGCCTAAGGGAATATTGGACTGTTTTGTTTTGTGGGTTGATTTTTTTTCTTGCTTGAGCCCTATCTGCTTGTACTCTACTGTGCTGGGTGTCAGGGTTTGCTGAAGTGATCACAACCTGAAAATTTCAGACTGCGCTGAATGGCTCAGTGGCTGGAGGACACAATCCTGAAGTTCCTGAAACTTGGCTGGATCTTCTGGTTGTTGCTGCATGAAACAGTGCCCCCATGACTGGTGTCAACTTGACTAAAATCTGATTTAAAATGTAGATGATCTCCGAAAGGTAAATTCAGTAGCATTCATTATTTTCATGTATGACTTGGACTATCTTCTGTAGTCTGTCTGTGCAGTTGTCAGTCTGGTTTTATTTCCATACAGGGTTAATTAAGAATACACTCTGGTTTGTACACATGGAATTAGAACATAAATGTCAATGTGGATTTCTGTCTACACCCCTTGTTCACAGAAGGAAACCAAGACCTTGCAACTTGAAAGCAGTTTCTGGATTTATTCTCTGTATCAGATCCAGTAATGGGGTGGGGAAGAAGAATTGTCCACCCATCCCTTTAAACTGAGCAGATCTTTTCTTTCCTATTTTTCTAATTGATTTACCTTACCCTTTGATGGTTTTATTACCAGTTTCTCATTTTTTCCTCCTTGGTTTCTTTTCCCCTTAAATACACATCCCAGTCTACACTGCTGTTTGCTTTTCTTAAGTTGCGATTAGCCTTGACTTTTATTCACATTAAGATACCTTCTTCCAGTATTTACACCCCTGAAATAAATGCCTGTAATGGTTAAGGGTGCAAGAATCTAGTTCAATATTAATAAAAAAATGCCAACACTTGTTTTTCTTCTACTTTTTGTTTTAATTTGAAATCAGTACATCTTCCAGCTCTTCAGCTCCCATTTAATTTGTTCAGGGTGATCACTTTTCTGAGAGCAACGCTAGGTACAGGCACCTTTTTTTTTTTTTTTAAAGCTCTCTCTTTTCCATCCTATGGCAAATGTGGCTTTTTATGCATCAGAAATAAGTGTGTAAAGCAACCTTTTCCTCAGCGTGGTTTGAAGCACGTTTCTTAATGAATCTTCTCTTCTTGTGCTGTCTCGTCACTATAAACAATCAACAGTTCCAAAGAATGCTGTAATTAAAATTTCCTCAAGGAATAGTGGTTGTTATGGATACTGTTAAGTATACCGAGAAGTGTCACGGGTTACTGAGAAAGAAGAAATACTAATGTATAGTTTTTTGACCTTATTTTGACCTGCAGAGGGGAAAAAAACAGACGAAGGTAGGTGAAATAAATACTGATAGGCATTTTTATCCCGAGGATGCATCCTGGCTGGAATACAGAGCGCTCCTTCATCCTGCTCCTCTGAGGAGGCGTTTTCGGGTAGCCCGGCAGCCAGGGCGGCAAGTAGACACGGTGGCCTCGGCTTCGCACCCGCCCAAGCGGCTCCGCGGGCGCTGTGTGCGGCCGGGGTGC